>NC_141039.2:8837500-9137500 GCF_052040795.2 Danio rerio
AGCTTAGAATGACCAAGAGGCGACACTCAATAGAACATTCCATTGCAACAGCAGCGCCCAACAACAGCCCTGGATTCCGCCATTTTGGAGTGAAAGTGATCGGCCGTCCATTGGATCTTATTGCTGTCGCGATGGCAAGCAGCTGCTTTGTTTTTTATTTATTTATTTTAAAAGCTCATTAAAGCTGAGATACAACCTGAAAGACGACAATACAACACTTACAATCACAATTAGCAGCACTTTTAATAGTTTATTTTACAGACTTATAATATGCTGTAGTTCTATTGGAGTTTTTATTCCAAAATGGCCATCGCGCCATCTAGTGGCTGTTTCCCAAATTACACTAGAGTGTCGCCTCTTGGTCATTCTAAGCTCTTTGGTTAAACACAAAAGAAGATATTTTGAAAAATGCTATTGCCTTCCAGAGTAATTTTGTGCCTTAAGTAACCAGCATTCTTTTAAATATCTTCTTTTGTGTTCGGCAGAAGAAAGAAAGCCATGAAGGTTTGAAACCACATGAGGGAGAGTAAATGATGAGGTCATTATCATTTTGGGGTGAACTGTCTCTTTAAGGAAAAAAACAGCAGGCGAATAGGATAAAAACATGTACTAAAACTTCCCATACCTCTTCAGTTGATTGATTACATTAGGTATTGCAAACCTTTTTTGTACAAGTTTTGTAAACTAAGTTTAAATATGTAATTTTAATTAAATATGCACTCATTTGCATACAATTCTAGCCTATTAGAGTCTTTGTAAAGAAATGTTTACTTTCCATACTTTCCATTTACCAGAGTGTGTAAATGTGTCTACAGCAGGGATTTTGGAAATCTCTTTTTATCATCTTTTAGAACAGGGGTGTCCAAATTCAATCCTGGAGGGCCGGTGTCCTGCAGATTTTATCTCCAACTTGCCTCAATACACCTGCATGGATGTTTCTAGAAAGCCAAGTAAGAGCTTGATTAGCCAGCCTAAGTGTGTCTGATTGGGGTTGGAACTAAACTTTGCAGGACACCTGGCCCTCCAGGACCGAGCTTGGACACCCCTGTTTTAGAAAGTACTGCATACAGCTAGAAACAAAGATTTGACTATTAAAATGGGTTGTATACAGTTGAAGTCAGAATTGCTAGCCCTCCTGAATTATTAGCCGCCCTGTATATTTTGCCCAGTAGAGATATATGTATATATACACACAAAAACTGTGAAAGGAGGTGCATGTAAATGCAACTGAAGTACATATTTTTAGTTGGATGTAGGAGTAAAAACACGTTTTAAGAAAATGGACACTTTTTATTTCTTGTAGTGCAGGGGTCACCAATCTCGGTCCTGGAGGGCCGATGTACCGGCAGGTTTTAGCTCCAACTTGCCTCAACACATAGATATATACATTAGATGTCGCCTACCCTGTTGTTGTCTATTGGAAGGAATGCGTCAATAGAGCCGCCATTTTAGTACAGGGTAGCGCTCCTTTGAAAAAAATGCAGGACCAAGCTGCAGCGGAGGACTGTGGCCATCTAGAGCCAGAGAATTACACATATACACATATATCTATGATCGGGAGTTTTCCCGGAGGTCAGAATGCAAATTTTTTTAAATAAATTACGAAAATTATATTTTATATCACTTTTCTACATTGATGGATCAGTGATCGCACAGGCATTCCTGACAAACAGCTTGTGTTTGTGTGTATGGAAATGTACTATTTACCCTCCTTGTTAGATTTGATCTAATTGGTGTCCTGAAACAGACCTCCTCTCCTGCTTTTACTTCTCATACTGACGGAGGGAGCGATTCATTTGTGAATGAATCTCTGTTATTCAATTCAATTCAATTCAGCTTTATTTGTATAGCGCTTTTACAATGTAGATTGTGTCAAAGCAGCTTCACATAAATGGTCATAGTAACTGGAACAGTGTAGTTCAGTTTTTTAGTGTTTAAGTTCAGTTCAGTTCAGTTTAGCTCAGTTCAGTGTGATTTAATCATTACTGAGAGTTCAAACACTGAAGAGCAAATTCATCGATGCGTAGCTCTACCAATCCTGAACCATGCGAGCCAGTGGCGACAGCGGAGAGGGAAAAAAAACTTCACCTGATGGGAGTGAAGAAAAAAAACCTTGAGAGGTATGAACGACTCCTTCACTAGCCGACAATAATACAAGTTTCTGGCGCCGCAGCATCTTGTTGTCATATTTCTTTTGCATTGTTTGCTGATTTTATTCAACAAAACTAGCATGAGCTGAGTGTTTAGTGTGAGTTGGTGCTACTTGCCTTATGGTGAATGCAGTAAGAGACAGTATTATCATCAATAACATTACCTGTGTAGCACAAAAGTTCAGAACATAAAACGTAAAAACTAAACCTTACCTATGTAATGTTCTGCCTCTGTGCTTTGTTTTCTTTGTTTGCTCGTTACTACATCCGTAGACAGCGCTAAAGTCCAGCATTTTCAGGTAGTAACACTGTCTTGGCTAGTGCGGTTGAATGACACTTGTCCTGGGAGCACTGTACAAATATGGCGGCGCCATTGACGCATGCTCGGGGTCCCTATGCGATATGTAGTGTATATATCTATGGCCTCAACACACCTGCCAGGATGTTTCAAGTATACCTAGCATGTGCTAGAATAGCTTGTTCAGGTGTGTTTGATTAGGGTTGGAGCTAAAATCTCCAGAGCTGCGTCCGAAGCCGCATACTTCCATACTATATAGTATGCGAGCCGAGTAGTATGTGTGAATTCATAGAATTCGAAAATCAGTAGGCGAGAAATACCCGGATGACTTACTACTTCCGGCGAGATTCTGAAGTGCGCATCCCATGCACGCTGTGCTATCCCATAATGCCCCGCGAGAGAATTCATGAATGGAGGTGAAGCGACGCAACTGACGCAGGTAGGTCACGTGACCATGACAAAATGGCGGGTGTAGTACGTCTGAATTCCATTCATACTTTTCACATTCATACTGTATAGAGCGTACTTTTTAACGGCCGAGTAGTACGTTTAAATTCAAATGCAGTACCTACTGAGTAGTAGGCGGTTTCGGACGCAGCCCAGGACACCGGCCCTCCAGGTACAAGTTTTGTGACCCCTGTTGTAGTGTCTCACCTTAAAGGGACAGTTCATCCAAAAACAACCATTTCCTCATTTACTCACACTCAAGCGGTTCTAAGCTTTGAATCTAGTTCTTCTGTTGAACTCAAAATGAGATATTCTGAAGAATGTTTAGGGAAAAAAATGTTCATTACCAAAACCGAAAATACTAAAGGAAGACCATGTCTGTTTTCTTCCAAACATTATGTTCAACAGAAGAAGGAAACTACAACAGGTTTGGAACAAGTGCAGGATGAGTAAATAATGACAGGATAATCATTTTTGGGTGAACTGCCCCTTTAAGCATCTTCTTTTTTAGCAGTAGATATAATAAATCTGCGTGTACACGATTTGATAATGCAGCTGTTGTATGAATATTGACAGACTTGACAGATTTGATCATGCCGAAATCTCAAGTAAACCAACATACATATTTCTGGTATAGTTCAGAATGCACTCCTTGTAGTTCCTTTTGGAAAGTGTTTTTGTATTGTGTCTGTTACTGTATTCAGTGCTAGCGCTCCATCTGCCTTTTACTAAATGTGAACAATGCTGTTACTGCAGATGGAATGATTCTCTGCTATTGTATTTTACCTGGTGTATGTATTTATCTTAAGGGCTAATGAATAAAATGTATTTAAGATTGCTCACAGTGATGTTATTTCTATTCTTTATTGACCTTATTCTGAAATGCGGAAGTGCGCCTGTTATCGCGATTATCTTAGAACTTCCGATCAGTCGGAGAAATGACTAGGAATAATAAACGGCAGAAAATGGTCAAACTGCTTGCTCTACAAACAAATGTTTGCATGACTATACAGAACAAGTAGAATTATATAATAAAAAAAATATCAAATTGCAACACCAAGCAGCGTAACGAGCAGTTTTTAACGTCACAAAATGAATGGAAGTGAATGAGACCGGAAGTCTCGAGCCAAAAAGATTCAAATGGCAGCGCCCGCTCGTCGGCGGAGAATAGGGTGAATAGGGGAATAATTTGTCACGTTAAATAAACATTTATTTTTTCTAATTATGTTTATTGGATTTTCACTACAATACAGAGATTAAAAAAAACATCTTCAAAAGATAGACACAAAAATATATAACAACACAAAACAGTGTAGAGAAGAAAGAAGAAGCTCAGATTGCATATAAAACAGCACTATCCCACATCAAACAGATCAGAAAAAAAATGATAATAATATTGCTTGTTTTTCAGATAACGATAGTTACAATATTCCTTTCAGCATTATAGGGCAAAGACCAGGTTCCAAATAGTCCAAATATGGAGTCTAAAATTTAAAAATGTTCTGTTTTTTTGTGTAAAACATGGATAAGATGTTCCAGTGGAATTAACTAAAAAATAATCTGATATATGATAGCAGTTGCTGCAGATTTGACGGCTGCACATCTATGATGCAAATCTGTTTTACCACATCTTAAAGGTATTGGACTGAGATCTGGTGACTGTGGAGGCCATTTGAGTACAGTGAACTCATTGTCATGTTCAAGAAACCAGTCTGAGATTATTCACGCTTTATGACATGGCGTGTTATCCTGCTGGAAGTAGCCATCAGAAGAGTATTGTTGGTCAGCAGCAATACTCAGGTAGGCTTTGGTGTTGACACGATGATCAATTGGTACTAATGGGCCCAAAGTGTGCCAAGAAAATCTCCCCCACACCATTACACCAAAACCACCAGCGGCCTGAACCTTTAATACAAGGCAGGAAAGATCCATGCTTTCATGTTGTTGATGCCAAATTCTGACCCTACCATCCTAATGTTGCAACAGAAGTCGAGACTCATCAGACCAGGTTACATTATTTCAATCTTCTATTGTCCAATTTTGGTAAGCCTGTGTGAACTGTAGACTCAGTTTCCTGTTCTTAGCTGACAGGAGTGACACCCGGTGTGGTCTTCTGCTGCTGTAGCCCATCTGCTTCAAGGTTGAACGTGTTGCGGGTTCAGAGATGCTCTTCTGCATACATCGATTGTAACAAGTGGTTATTTGAGTTACTGTTGCCTTTCTGTCAGCTCGGATCAGTCTGGCCATTCTCCTCTGACCTCTGGCATCAACAAGGTATTTGAGACTACAGAACTGCCGCTCCCTGGATATTCTCTTTTTCGGACTATTCTCTGTAAACCCTAGAAATGGTTGTGCGTGACAATCCCAGTAAATCAGCAGTTTCTGAAATACTCAGACCAGCCTTTCAGGCACCAACAACCATGCCACATTCAAAGTCCTTTAAATCAGCTTTCTTCCCCATTCTGCTGCTCGCTTTGAACTGCAGCAGATCATCTTGACCATGTCTGCATGCCTAAATGCATTGCAATGATTGTCTGATAATTTGAAATTTGCATTAATGAGAAGTTGGACAGGTGTACCTAATAAAGTGGCCGGTGAGTGTATGCGTTCTTAATGAACATTTAAAGGGACAGTTCACCCAAAATGTAAAATTCTGTCATTGTTTACTCACTCTCTACTTACACAAAACTGTTTGACTTCCCTATTTCTGTTGAACACAAATGAAGATATTTTAAAGAAAGCTGAAAACCTGTAATCACTGACTTCTGAAAATACCTCAGTGTCTATTAAAACTGGTAGTTTGTTCTCGCACTTTCGCCCATGTGGTGTATGGTGTGTGAAAATTCAGGTGTTTGACCTGAGCGGGGGAAAAATTCAGTGCAGGCTTCTAGCGACATCTAGTGGTGTGTCTGTGAACTACACTAGGGGTTTATTCATTCATTAATTTTCTTTTCGGCTTAGTCTCTTTATTAATCCGGGGTCGCCACAGCGGAATGAACCGCCAACTTATCCAGCACGTTTTACGCAGCGGATGACCTTCCAGCTGCAACCCATCTCTGGGAAACATCTATAGCAAACTCATTCACATCCATTCATACGAACAATTTAGCCTACCCAATTCACCTGTACCACATGTTTTTGGACTGTGGGGGAAACCGGAGCACCCAGAGGAAACCCAATCGAACGCAGGGAGAACATGCAAACTCCACACAGAAACGCCAACTGACCCAGCCGAGGCTTGAACCCGCTACCTTCTTGCTGTGAGGCGATAGCACTACTATGGGGTTTTACTCACTTAAAAATTGACAAGTGAAACAAATATTTTTTATTAATTCTTTATTTTATGCAAACATTAAAATAAATAAAAACTAATATTTTAAGTACTTTGAAATCATTAGACGGTCATCTATTGTTTTTATATATTTTAGCCAAACAAAATGTTACACTTTTACTCTGAAACACACACTTGATCAGATTAGATCATTTATATATTGTATAATGTAATGAAATATGATACAATGCAATATAATGTAATAGTCTCAAAGCTCTGTTCATTGTCAAACAGTGATCATTTCAGGTCTTGGCTGCACTAAAACAAATGCTAAATAGAGCTGCACAATATATCGTTTCCGCATCGATATCGCAATGTGATCATTCGCAAAAGTCACATCGCAGGATATGCAATGTTGAGTTTCTATCACAATTTATCATTGTCATGTGTTTTTGATGCCTGGGTCTGTGTAATGTTTTTAAAAGCATTCAGGTATAAGAAATTGGACCATTTTTTTATCTTAACGATGATTAATTTTATTAAATTGTGTTTATTTTTATCATTCAGTTGTACTTGAATACCGTTTGACTCAGGAAAGACAAAACACTTTATTTTAATATTATCTTTTTCTTGATTGTATTTATAGATTGTTCTGCATGAAAATACTCACAACACATGCAAATACAGAAATGAGATTATTATTATTAGAATTTATGGAGATGCGAATAGTAAACATTAATTCGTCAGTCTCTGATGAAACACGTGCATGAAAATACAACACATGTAAATGCAGAAATGCACTGCAAATAGCAAAGACAACATAGAAAATGTGTCGGGGACCCCAAAAACTTTATAGATTGTTAGATTAGAATCATCCCATCTAACGCTTTAACTCTAATAAATTCTTTCCAAATAGAGATATTAAGTCAAATGTGAAATTGTATTCATATCGCAATAAATATCGTAAACAAAGAAAATATTGCAATGTTAGCCCTAAGAAGGAATGTGAAACTTTATTAATTCATGTTTATTCATATTGACTTTCATAGGTTCAATGTCCTGATTAAGGCATTCAGCTGGAATGTGTCTGTATTATACATTACATTTAGATTGACACATTTGGCAGATTATTTTATTTAAAGCGACTTACAAATGAGAACAAATCAAAGCAGCAAATAACAAAATAATATGTAAGTAATATGATTCTTGTTAGTTTAATTCAGTTCAACTCACCTTTATTTGTGTAGCGCTTTTACAATGTAGATTGTGTGGAAGCAGCTTCACATAGAAGAGATCAAGAGTGAGATGTGCGTGTGAGAGATTTCATAAACAGTAAGATTAAGTTTTTAAGGAAAATCTGAATAAAAATTGAAGTGATTTTTTGTGTTATAGTTCAAAATCATTTTTAATACAATAAAACAGAATATAAATCAAACAGAGTTGGTGTTATTTTATTAATACAAATAAAATAGAGATTAGAAAGTGATAGAAAAAAAAAAAAACAGAATGTGAAATAGATTACAACATGATGTGGACGTGCATTTTTTTTAAATGATAAAAATATAGAATAGAAAATAGATTAGAAAGTGATTTTCTAATACTAAAAAATATTTTAAACACTGTCAGAAATAACGGTACGAGAGCTGTACCTTTCCAAAAGATGCACATTTATATTTAAAGGGTTGATATTGGTACATCACAAGCATATATTTGTAGCTAAAAAATGTAAAAGGTACACATTATACTATTATACCTCTGAGGTATTAATATGGACCCTTTAGGCGTGGAGGATAGGAGCATTTAGAATCAGAATTATTAGCCCCCCCTGTTTATTTGTTTCTCCAATATCTGTTTAATGGAGAGAAGATTTTCTCAACACATTTCTAAACATAATAGTTTTAATGACTCATTTCTAATAACTGATTTCATTTATCTTTGCCATGATGAAAGTAAATAATATTTTACTATTTTTCAAGACACTTCTATACAGCTTAAAGTGACATTTAAAGGCTTAACTAGGTTAATTAGGCAGGTTAGGGTAATTAGGCAAGTTATTGTATAACAATGGTTTGTTCTGTAGACTATCGAAAAACAAATTAGCTTAAAGAGGCTAATACTTTTGACCTTACATGGTTTAAAGAAAATAATTAAAACTGCTTTTATTCTAGCCGAAATAAAACAAATAAGACTTTCTCCAGAAGAAAAGAATATTATCAGACATACTGTGAAAATTTCCTTGAGCTGTTAAACATCATTTGAGAAATATTTAAATAAGAAAAAAATCAAAGGGGGCTAATAATTCTGACCTCAACTGTACGCGTTTTCATTCATGAATTTTCATTGTAAAAATGAAATGTAAACTTAAGTAAATAAATGATAACTTGATTTCAATAACACTACGATTGTCAACTACAGCTAGAGGGTGAATAATGTTACATAACTGTGTTTAAGTTGTTATATATACATGCGTACGCTCTAGTCACGTGGTCGCGCTGTGCGCGTGCAGCCGCAGTGGCTGTGATAAACCACGTGACGTGGTGATCCGGGTGTCAGTGTGGAAGAGAAACAGGTAAATTTTGAGTCTCTCGCTTATTGTCTGCGCGAGTCGGTTCGGCCTTGTTGTCGGCTTTGGGGAATCGATTTACGACGCGAAAGAGTTCGTGTTTTGTTTCCGTCTGATTAGGAGGTCGGTATTAAAGCCTCCTTCGGTCGGCGCTATCTCCACATTCTAACATCCAACCGGGTCTTTGGTCAGTACCTCGTCTGTTGTTCATTTTTATCATTTAGGGCCTGTAGGCCTCCGCTAAGCCTCGGTGTCGAGTGTGCAAATGAACCGACGGGAGTGCGCCTCACCCCGGGGGGGCGTGTGCATCCCAGTTAAAGCAAACGCAACAAACTATCATGTCGATTATTGTATTTAGATGTTACTAAATCAAATACTTTACTTGTGATGAGAAATGATACAGTTGAGTAGTCTCCGGGAAAGTTTGATTTTTAGGTAGCAGCATCACGATGCACGATAACCGGCCATGAGGTTATGAGAAGCGGCCAGAGCGGAAGCCACTCATCATCCAGAGCTTGCCTTTTTAATTCACTTTACATAGACTGTTAAGACTTGTGTAATGGAAGATGTTTTCATATCGGATCGTTCTGCATGTTAGAGTTTATGCGAGTTGCTTTTCCAAGGCCCATAGCCGCGACTTGCCAATCAGTCCATCATCTCTGATGATTTACATTATTAACTCGTTTATAATGGCTCACTGTTTTGCTTATTTCGTTGTCGGCAGGTCATTCTGGGATTATTATAATGTCGATCTACTGTAGAGCACTACAGGAAATGTAGGTTACCTGTTGGATGCATATTTTACAGCTTGATTGGATACTTTTTAAGGCACAGGGCGATGTTTTTTTATTCCGCTGCATGGAATGACCACTAAGTGCCTATATTTTTACATAATCTAATTACTTATCTGATGTTTTATTTAATTTCTGAACTAGAGTGATAGTGCACAGGAACAAAGGTGATCATTCACATCTTTGATGTTGACATGTCGTGCCTACACTTTCACCAATAAGGTGCGAGGCTGTATTCACGTCTCTCTCAAACTGGCATGCATCCTCACCCACTTCAAAGGCCGCTAAACTTGTTTTTATTAAGCTTGTCCCTTAAAACCCGTCGTCCGTCTGTTTTCCCGCGGCGGGTCCCGCGTGTTTCTGTCACGCTGGCTGATTGTGTGCGCCTGCTAAAGTGCGCAGTTGCTTTCGGCCACCGCATGCCCTGCATTTTCTCATGCGCAGAGCTGTTACGGTGGGCTTTTTGGCATAACCACATTTGCAGCATTTCATAACGTGCTTCAGGTGGATTGCTTTTGGTGTCATTTATAAAAATGCGGTGTGCAGTGTTATAAAATGTTTCTTCAAAAGTCGATGATGAGGATGTGCCCCGGAAGCGTGCACATAATGTAGCTGACCTGTTGCGGCTTGACTTGTAAACAGCGGGTTTTAAGTCTCGTTTTTCACGAACCATGTTTGCGCAAAGTTGCGAAATTCGCAGAATTTATTTTTGGTCGGTGTTCTTGGAAAGTTGGGTCGTCTTTTAATGTGCTAAGCGCCACAGCATGTGACGCTGTTTACTTCCAGTTTTGGCTCATCAAAATGGCTACACAAGGTGTAGCGTGTTTATTTGCATGCAAGTGTAATGTTAATATGGTGTACATGGAACACGCGATGCTTTAAGATTGTTGTTTGATTTTAAAGAGCGTTCATAACAGTTTTAATCTCTCTTCTTCTCTCTCCTCAAGGTGTTATTCCTTTGTAAATACTGTTATTTGTATATACTGTAAATGATGACTTCAGTGGGCGGAAGCCGGGCCCGGGGCAACTGGGAGCAGACGCAGGGTCAGACACAGAGCCAGTCACAGCACAAGCAGAGGCCCCAGGTCAGTACACACACTTTTGATGAAGTATTTTTAATAATACTGATCATGTAAGTCATGGTCCACTAAAAGCTGTTCACATCAAGGACAAAAACTATGACGAAAAAAATACTTGCTAGTTTATGCACAAGCATAAATAATGAATCAAGCATATGTCAATGCATGTTGTATTGTATCTAATTGGTCAGGTTAATATCATTCCCTTCTATTCCTTTCTGATGGCATAGAAAATGAACAGTTCAGCCTCAACTGGTTCACGTCAAACTTATCATCTTGAATACTCTCTCATTTTGACTTTCTAATTTCAATAATTAATTGTTTTACTGATTCTGACACGAAAAGTTCTTAATGAGTGAAGTAATATAATATTAACAAGATTTTTTTAAATGTGTAATGTTGTAGAAACAGGTCCTAAAATTCTGTATTGGGTGTCTATTAGTATATGCTCTTAACATATCTGTGGCACAACTTTGAGTGCTTTTTATATGAAATTTGAAGCTGCGTCATAACAGCTTTTAAAAATAAATGTTATCTGTTATCTTTGGCACCAATCACACTGAAGGTTTTGCCTTGACTCACTAGCATCTATCACTCGGTATGTTTTACTGAATTAAATTAAGGGCTCCAGGAATGAATCATAAATCTATGCCCTAGCAAGTGTGAAGTCTCATCTATTTTGCCTCTGCTATATTCTGGTTATTTATTTAGACTTTTTTAAGGTAAAAGATTTTCAAAGCATCATCTAGACAGTATAAATGTGTCTGCTAGAAACACTTAGAAAGGACTTCTATAGGGTAATTATTACAAAACTGCCAGTTTTATTTTGTTGCATGCAATAGCGACACTCTCTTATTTTAAGAGCCAGCATTTTTTTAGCTGGATAGGCGTTGGAGGAATTATTTACATTTTTTTTTTATCAAAAGTAATTCTGTTTTGGATAATTAATTTGGAATATATTTATTCTTATGTCAAGTTATTCTTAAACTATGTATTCAAGAAATGTTATTTGTAAATTTCAACAGTTTTGCCATATAAAAGTCATTATACCAGATATGGTGCTAAATTCACTCTTGTTGTATCAATAAAATCGATTGTAAAAATTCAGATTTAATAGAAGTTACCAGTAACTAACATGCATAGGTTTAGAAGATAGATATATCATGGGGTGAAGGGGAAATTAAGAAGTCACTTCCTAATGAATTTAAAGACATTCAAAACTGTTAGAGCCCTAGTCAAGTTATTCTGACATCCCTGTAGTTATTAATGCTGCCATTGCATGCATAGAATTGTTGCACCATAAAGAAGTTGTGATTTATGCGCTTGTTGCATTGAAGTTCTTTATTGTTCAAAATAATTGCTATTTTCTAACAATATAAACATTCACTGTGATGGTCAGATGGTGTAGATGCGGTAAGCAGCTAATGGTCTAATGCATATGACTTTGTTCATATTCTAAAACGCTTTTAAATGATTGTTCTGTAGGGCTGGAAGATTAATCAAAGGAGATTTTTCATGCACATTTTGCCATTTCTAGGAAATCTCCAGCATGTGCGTTCAGATTGAGCAGCATCTATTACACAGAGCCATAGTCTGATAAGACACGCAAATCAAATTCTTGTTAATCGGTCGATAATGTCATTAAGATAATGATTCTTTGATAATGACAGCTGTTTGTGTAGCTTCTCCATGAACAACAGCTCTCTATTAAATGCATGTGAAATTATCACATAATTAACTTTTGTTTTACTCATTTCATGACTTCAGTCGAGTGTTCTCTTCCTGTGAGAGAATTCAGTAATCTTGTGTTTATTAGTCACGCTGAATCAATGAAAGCAGCTAAATTGTGTATTTAGCAACACTGTGTATTCAATAAAAAATGTGTATTCGCTATCAGGACTTCCTAGGGGTTTTTTGTAGGTAAAGTGCCCCCTTTTGGAGTAGGTTTATTTCAGATCACATCGTGCTTCCCTGACAAGATGTCCATGACAATCAAATCTTTGCTCAATAGCATTTGCAAATTAATTTCGATTAATTGCCCAGGCCCATTGTTCGTATAAATAAAAATGAACTACTTTAACACAGAGATGAAGTGATGTATCTAATAATTTTAAGCAGTTGTTATGGGAGCAATGCTTTTCCCCTTTACCATCCATTTTTAAGCTTTTGGCTCAAACTCGTCAAAATAGTTTCCACGTAGTAAAAATGAGTTCTGAGGTAATTCATATCTAATTTCTGACTTTCCCTTTATTGTAATTACAATACTATGTGAGGGACGCATAAGCCTTTCAACAGATTTGATTATTTTTCTCTCTTTTTCTTTTTTTTTATTCAGGCCACCGCTGAGCAGATCCGACTCGCGCAGATGATCTCAGACCATAATGATGCAGACTTTGAGGAGAAGGTCAAACAGGTGAGTAGCAGTTTGTTCAAAGCACTAGCAAGATGTACTTTGTTCAACTCGAGATTAAAGTGCTCCCTTCAGTAAAAAAAGTCCTTATTTGGAAAGAGGTTTGACTATTTTAAGTATCTTGAGAATTTTTTTTTGTTATGTCAGTTACCTGCAGTTTCATTCTAGCTCACTTAAACTCACTGCACACAGAAATTCCCTCAGTGCTCTCTGTGTTGCGCTGACGGGGACCATCTGTGCTAGAGTAAAGCTTGAGCTGCTACCGGATACTCTCTCTCAGTCTCACTCTGAGTTGGAGAGCAACATAAGGCTCAGACAGCGTTTCCATCAGCCTCCTTAGTCACTTCCGTTTATCTTGTTGCCTCTAAAAAATATATTGAAAAACCTACATGGAGTTGACATGCTGCTTGTTTTTTTTTTTTTTTTTTCCCCCCCATCTCAGCTGGTTGACATCACAGGAAAGGATCAAGATGAGTCCATGATAGCGCTTCATGACTGCAATGGAGACGTCAACAGAGCCATCAACGTCCTGTTGGAGGGCAGCCCTGACACTGTGAGTTCAGGCTAGAGTTGTTATTTATTTGTTGATTTATAACTATAATAATTTTATATGTTTCGGTTCAGTAATTAAGACAGCATTCAGAGTTTGGTACATTGATTCAGGCTGGAGCTTTAGATGTGGAAAGGCTTGTGTTAATAGTAGAATATAAATGATATTGAAGGTACAATTCCATGGATGCTATTAAACTAGTTTTGGTATCTATATGTTAAACTATGGTTAATATATTAAATCCATCAGTGTAAATTTACAAAAAAAAAATGCTGTTTTCCAACTTTTTGCTTTTTAATATTCTGGTACTTAAGACTATTAAATGCTCATTTTCATTCTTTTGCAGGATTCATGGGAGATGGTTGGAAAGAAGAAAGTTTCAGGTCAGAAGGAAAGCGCACAGACAGATGGAGGAGACGAAGGAAAGGAGAATCGAGAGAGAGGAGGAGAAAGAGATGTGGCACGTCGCAGAGGAGGAGCCCCGCGGAGGGGCCGTGGAGCCAGCCGCGGACGAGAGTGTGAGTGCACTTTATTTTACTGTAAAAAGATTAAGTCACTGTTGTCTCTTTAAACTAGGCGTTTTATTCAAATTCTGGAACATTTACACCTGCAGTACACATGTGAATTTTTATTTATTTATTAATTTCTATTGTTATTATTATTTATTTACTTTTTTTCCATGTACGTTTTCATCAATAAAGCCTGTTCACAATATTGCTTAAATTCAAAGACCGTTTATTCTGTTGATAATCCTTCTGTGATTTATAACCTGTTTTGCGTAGCGTCTCCTTGAACTGTTTAAATGCTGCTGCAACTTAAAACATTTTAATAGTCACTTTATAACTTCAGTTAAGCATTAAAGGTACAGTATGTAAGTTTGACAGACATTGGTTGAACTAGGTATTGCATTCCTAGATCAAAACAAACGCAATGATAGGTTGCCAGATTGAGGACCAACAGGAGTGAGCCTGAAGATTGAGCCTAAAGGCTTAAGTCGTGTTCTATTTAAAAGGAACGGCATGAGATAGAAGGAATATTTTCCATATTAAAGGAGTTTTTATCCTAACCAACACCTTGAATTGACATATTAGAAACAGTTTCGTGCAGCTGAACAACAGAAAACTGACAATGATCACCTCAGGTACACCTCCTGTGCTTTCAGTGTAAAATGCTAATAATGTGAGTTTGAATGGCATTTTACATGACCTTTACTGCCATACTACTGAAAACAGCAGCAGATATACACCTCAGATCTTGAAAATATAATAAACGGATGGAAATTGAACTTTACAACTGTGAATCAGTGTAAACCAACACCTATCAGTGATTCAGCATCTACATTTACTATTGTTAAAGAGGTTTAATGTGTATTTATTTGATAATAAACCTTACCATTTTGGGAGTGAGCGCTCATTGTGTGCTTCTGAATAGATGTATTTATTATTCTGTCGTATTTTGTCTGGTGCAAACAGCCATATTGCTTATCGCCGCGAATCTCATCACGTGGACGTAGGGCTACAATGTATCCTGCTCACCTAATGTTAACGCTTGTTATATTTATATTATTTGCTTATTAAAACCTCACGTGGAACTCTGAATTTGCGTCTCAATTCAGAAAGAACGGATGCTTTGAGAGCCTTTCTGAATGAATGACATGCGCTGTTTTCAAACAAGGCAACCCAGGGTGCTGAAAAAAAATTGGTTAAAAGGGCAATGGGCGGGTTTAAAGAACCAAAACAAAGACTGTTATTTTCAAAGCAAAATATCGGACTTCAACATTGCTTTTCAGATAAACACAAATGTTCACTTGGTAGGTTTTTGAATTGCCTTTAAATATATTTGGTAATTTAGTGTTTTTAGAAGAGTCACACTTTTAAAGTAAATCTTTGTGAGACGTTTCCATAACTGTGTACGTTAAATCAAGAAAAGCAGTTAAATCTGTTTATTCAGCAACTGCTATAGGGATTTCTTTCTTTGTGGCGTGTGTGAGGACCCTTTGGACTTCGGACTTGATTTACGTTCCATCACAGAACCTTGCTTTCCTGACTAGATGTGCATGATGATAGAGCTCAGCTTTATCGCTTTTGCCTCTGCCTCATGATAAACAACAGCACACCACAAAACCCATCACTGCTCCTCCTATAGCGCTGAAGGGTCTGAGTGTGCTACAGCCAAGCTTGAGCTGCTACCGGATACTCTCGCTCAGCCTCCGTCTGAGGTAGAGAGCAACATAAGGCTCAGACACTCCATTGACTCTTGTGGTTTGATTCGGTTTTGAGCTGTTACTCTTCAACAGTGATGTAGAAAGACTTGGGTTTAATGCTAAATGCACTAACCTGTACATGACTGTCAAAAACTTGGGTCATCCGGGCAAATATATGAAGAAAGTCAGATAAGAGCTGTTCGTAAACAACAGAACTCATAAAATGTGACTTTGCAAACTGTTTTGTTGCTTTTGGCATCAGCAATCTTTAAAAGCTTTTACTGTGGAGGCTGCTTTTAACCTTCATCAAAGATAGGCTGGCATGCCACTTAATGGAATACTTCAGTGCCGTAAAAACAGTTCACAGATAAATTCAAAGTAAAGTGGCTTGATGTGTGCTTTGGCATTTTGGGCACTCAGACTTGACCAGTTTTCATTGTTAGGATCTGTTTTAATAGTAAAACTAATGTCTTAAAGGCCCATTAGGTTCCCTTTTTGTATATTTCACTTCAACTCTTTCCATTCTTTGTTCCCTGTCTTCAGTCCGTGGGCAGGAGAATGGTTTGGATGGGGCCAAGGCAGGTGGAGTCGCGGGCAGGGGAACTGAGCGAGGCCGTCGGGGAAGAGGCAGAGGAAGAGGTGAGTTCTGCATACTCCTCATCTAGATAAAGGATTTGGTGGTTTCTGGTCTGACTTGTCTTCCTGTGCAGCAGGTGGAGCTGGAAGGCGAGGAGGGAGGTTTTCAGCTCAGGGCATGGGGTAAGTTTGTGTGACTCCACTCAGGTTCTTGCCCTTTTTGCATGTGTTTTTTTGCAGAGAGCCGCCAGAATGGTAGATTCTGGGAAATGCTGGTCTTTAGCTTGCTTGTTAAATTCATCATCTTGTTTTTTTAAAAGTGGCTGAAGGTATGGTGCAATATTTGGTGCTCTTCTGTGGAGTCAAACCTGTCAGGTTTTAAGCCTGTTGGTCTGTTTAACTTGAAACTGTGTGTGCATTTGTAAGGCTTAAGGTTTTTAATCATATTTTGAATGCACTAATGTAAACAGGTAAGTAAGAGAGGATTTTTTTAGTGAATTTTTGTGCTTTTAGGCTGGGTGCTTGTTTATTTACAGAGTTTATTTAATTTATTTGATGGCAACTGTGGGTGGGTGATTAGATGTACTGGTATGAGGGTCAACCTCTAGATATTTGAGCGTGAATGAATAACAGTTATGTAAAATGGCTCCTCAGTAATAAAGAGAAAGTCTGTTGTGGCCACTTGGTATAGAAAAAGTCTACAAGCTTGTTAAATATGCATCATTTAAAAGTGAAGCATTGTCAAGCCTTCACAATTTCATACCTGCAACTTTAAATCCTTTTATTTGTGCAAAAAAAATCTGAAGTTTCATCAGTGTACATTTCATTTGATGTGGACCACAAAAACATCTTGGTGCTGAGGAATATAATGATTTTTCACAACAAAAACAAAGATGTATAATTTTTATTCCCCCATGTGTCAGCCACCCCTAATAGCAATCAAAATGGTAGAGATGCACCGATTGTGAATTCTTCTTTTTTTTTTTTCTTCTTCTTCTTTTTTTTTTCTTCTTCTTCGCTGCTACTTGGCCGATTCCTAATATTGTTGTGACCTGCCAGAAAAATCAAGAAGTTCATACAACTCTAACATAAATGATCAAAAATATACTTTTTTGTTCCTTTTTTCATACTAAAATTAACTAATAATTACAGAATTAATGTGATTTTTAATTTCATATGTAAAAAAGTTTTCAAACTACAACACTGTATTTTTTACTGTTCATAAAACTGTATTTTATTTCAAAATTCACAAAAGTCCAAAGATATACAAGCAAAGTTTGTATAGCTTTGTACTTAACTCATAGATGCTTTTTTTCAGATTTTTTTTTTATCCTTTTCCTGTAAAACACTTGCCTACAATTTAAATGGTACTGTTTTTATTCTAACTCATTCAGCAAAATTTTGAAAATAATGTTTTAATATTCGCATATATCACACATTAAACTAATTAACTGAGGGTATTAATTATGTCAGGAAGTGGTCTATGCTGATGCTCCAGTAAGTTGACATGTTTTTTTTTACTGTTAAATGCCCTATTTTTAATGTTACCAGACAACTTTTTTTTTATCTGGAGATAAGTGTATATATTTTTAAGGCGAATCCTTCTGAAATTGTATGACTATCGAAAGTAAACTTTTGAATCGTTTAAGATTTAGATATTTTTTACTATTATTATTTTTGTATTTTATCTTATGTTTATTGCTGTTGATGAATATTTTGATTGAAAAATTATACTTATAAAATGTGGTAAACTGGATCTGCTTTTTTCCCATGACATATCTAGAGAAGCTGGGAATAAACTCAATTTATTATCATGACATGTTATCAAGCTACTCTGAAATTTGTATGCGCCACTAATAACTATTCTGGGGTGTATTTCCGAAAACCATCATTAGTCAACATACCATCAACATGGTTTGATTTAGCGTTTCTCAAATCTATCATTCCAATAAACGTTCGCAAACCGTCGGAAACTTGTACACTTACAACTACACCTCTCCTGCTGTAGTTAAGGCATAGTTCCTGGCTGTGTTCTATTCCCAGGTATCTCCCCTATTCCTTTCAAACCTTTCTACAGTTAAACTTGGAATGATGAAAAAAAGCATTATAGTCATCTCTCTTAGGTGTAATTTGCTTTCCAAGTATTTTTTACAGTTCAGTTTCAGCGATCTTTATATTGACAATTGCGCTTCCTTGCGCAGTGCACTTTTAAAACATTTATGCCGTTTTGAACGCAGCCGTGGCTCATGACGGAAGCTATAGGTGACCTATTAATTAAAAGTAGAATTTACTTTACGTCTCTAAAGCTTGTAAAAACAAAAATGTATAGCAAATGTTAATGCTTTTAATTTATAATAAGGTATTTATTAAGAAAAGTATTTGTACTGTATGTAACATTTACCTGTTGGTTAGAACATTTCTGCAGTGAGCTGATTGTCAAATTGTAAAAGTAGACTTTTACTATAAATAAAATAAAAAAACAAGATCCTACTTAATAACAATTATTATAATTTATCATGAAAGTGGGATTTTTCTTAATTTCTTAATAAAATTGTAAATTACAATCATTTATGATTTATGGGAGTATATATAACATGTTTGTTAAGTGATTTTATGTTTTAGAATAGAATATGTAATGTTCTCAGTAATATCTGTAAAGGAAACTATATGTGCCATTTGCATGTATTTCAATACGGAAAACGAGTGCATGCTTTTACCTAAACTAAAGGAATTTTTAAGTGCGTGTGCATGTAAAACTAATTTGCCCAAATTATTATTATTTTTTAAAGAAGTTGTTCCTCAACCCCATTTAGATCGTCATGTTGGACATTTTTACATTATAACTAACGTGGTTCAAATGACGGATTTGTAACAAAGCAACCGGTTTTGGGAAATGCACGTCACTACATCGTTGTTTGGGAAACACAGCCTTGGCCGGCTGGAAAAGTCTTAGGGTGCTTTCACACCTACACTTTTGTTTCGGAACGTGTCTCGTTTGCCCAGTTAGCGCGGTTCGATTGGCATATGTGAACAGGGCAATCGCGCTCTGTTCCGCGCCAAAGTAATCGCTCCGAGATCGCTTGAATGAGGTGGTCTCGGCTCGATTGAAACGAACCCTGGAGCGGTTCGATTGCAGTGGGAAAGCGATCCGATCCGAGCGCGGTTATATCACAGTGTTTTATGGATATGTAATAGGCATACGGCTATATGAAGAGAGAATTATGAGTAGGGCGGGAAGTTTCGCGAGTCTCCGGATGCCTGCAAACGAGTGATGATCTCCCGGTAATCTCGCGTCTCTCTCCCAGTCCTCAAATAGGCATCGTCGCGCACCCTTCTCACCCCTCCCCACCGTGTCTCTCCTCAGACACGTCACACGCGCGCACCCTCTCAATCACCACCAAACCACCACCTCTCCTGACAGCTGAGCAGGACGCTGCAAAATGAACCCTGACACTCTGACCAATGTGAGGAGAGTTTACTCGCACGTGACTTGTTTTAGCTCTTTTGGTCCGATTACAAACTTTGCAGTGTGAAAGCGAACCGCTCCAAGAGCAAAGAGCAACAATGTAACAATTTTAATCTCTGTTTCGGAACAACTGAATCGATTCACAGGTGTGAAAGCACCTTTATTCTGGTCAATCGGTGCATCTCTACAAAATGTCTTAATACCTTTCTAAAGTGGTGCAGTGAGTGTTAATGTTTAATGTGTCTTTAATAGATATTTTACCAGGAGTTTCAATGTTTTTGCTAGCTTTTCTTTGACAGTGTAGATTCCAATATTCCGTAGTCTAGCAGTGCTGATCTCTCATCTCTGCCCTGCCCCGTCCCTGATTGGTCTTTCTGATTCTGTCGAGGCTGTCTGTGGTCCCTTTACTCTGACTGTTGTCGTCAGGCTTTTTTAACTGGCTCCTTATGCTTGTTTGGTTTGAAGTGTGCATTTGCTCTCTGCATGTTTTCTTTTCAGTTCTTGACCTCAGAGTTCAAGTCTAGCCTGGTTTGAGTTGGCAAGTTACACCACCATTCCACCACCTATTGTTTCATCGGATAATCTTTTGTCTTGCTCCGTTCCACCTGTAAGAGCAGGTGTGGTGGTTTGACCTGAAATGATGGACATGAGCATGACAGTTGCTCTGTCTCACACTCGGACACACACTGTTCACACCATTCACTCCCATCTTTCTGTCTGTGTTGAGCTGCTTGTAATTCTCCCTGTTGTTTCTCCCTAAAGCCAGATTGATAAGGGCCCCAGATATGATTTTTCAGGAGATGAGAGGTGAGTTAAAAACACTTACGAGCGTGTTGGTTTTGTGTGTTGGATTTTAAAGGATTTAATAGCGATTTAGTCAGTGATTTTTGAAGAAAGCTTTCGAATTTGTGTTTAGTTTCTTCCAGTTTGGCTTTTGGGTTTGAGATTGACTGGAAAGCATATTTGCGTCTTTTGGTGTAATTGCAGTTTGCACATTTCGTCATAGTTTTTTTTTTTTTTTTTTCGGTTGTAGTGGAACTGTTGAAGTGATGTTTGCACTGTTACTGATGGTCGCTGATGTTATTCCTGGCTTCCATCGTTTACTCTGTGTTCCCTCCAAAAACAATGTTTTTTGTATGTGTTTTTTAGTACATTCAACCCAGCGGACTACACTGAGCCAGCTCAAACAGAGGAGAGCTACACAAGCGGCAGCACTTGGAGTAACACAGGCAATCTGGAACCTGAAGATGGAAACAGTGAGTAGTGCCTATATCATATTAAAAATTGATAGTGTTGTTTTGCCAAGAAATACAACTTGAACTGGTCTGTTTGGTTAAACATTTAGTTCACCCAAATGGGAAAATTGTTATTGATTTCCTCATATCATTCCAAACCCCTGAGACATTTGTTTGTCTTCAGAAATTAAGATATTTAGGTGAAATCTAGAGCTCCCTCATCCTCCATAGACACCAATATTCCCTAGTGCAGAAAAGTACCCAAAACATTCTCAAAACAGGCTGTATGCCTTCTGTGGGTTAATTGGAGTATCAAGCTACAAGAATACTTTTGTTCACACACAAAACATATTAAGGACTTAAAAAAAATGAAACTGTTGGTGTCAGTTTATCTGATTAAACCACGGAAGGCATGTGATTTTTTTTTTTTTTTTTTTTTTTTTTTTTTTTTTTTTTTTTTTTTGGTATTTTAGAGTTTGGGACCTTGCTGCCTATGGAGGATGAGGGTTTACTAACACTAGGCACAGTTGTCTTGAACCATGCCCGGGTGTGATTGTACCCTCGGCCCGCACTCACATTTTTTTGCCCTCTGAGCTGGAGCACACTTGCGTCATCAATGATGCGACTGTTCAGTTTAACAGAAGAGAATAATAATAATATTAATTTAAAACTTTAAAATGTGGGTGTTTGTACTTGGGTTTGACAATTATAAACTCAAACCATGATGTCTAATGCCTAGTTTACACTGCATGATTTTAAATAATTTTACACGATGACAGTTGCCTGAAATCAGTGCTTGTATATGTGAAACAGCGTGAATGATCAAAGATGCAACCTGAAAGAATCATTGATGCCTCTGAAACATTTGACATGTTGAATATCCAGACCTTTCAGCATGCCATTGGCATTTCATCTCTGAAAACTTTCCATCAGAGTTTGTTCATAGGCCACATTCACACCGGTTTTGATTTTATTGTGATTTATTAAATATGAAAGAGATTTTTATCCTTTTAAATTAGTGAAATTAAATAGTAGAATTAATTTCAGACTGAGATGTATTGCTGGCAAATAAATGTACTGCTGATTTTTAGAGTGAATGCACTCTGTTAATTAATCAGGTCATGATGCGATCTCGTAGCTTCATTCAAAGCAAATAAACCAAGCTGTTTTGGAACTCTTAAACTTACCTCAACAACAATAATTTCTTGAAAATATGTAGCTGCACCAGGTCTAAATAGCATTATTAAGAGAGAGAGAGAAAAAAAAAAAGTACTTTCGCTTAATACGTTGGTACATATAACCTCCATGGTTTGACAATATGATATCATGCACCCCATCTGCCAGGTTTTCAGAATGAAATCTACAGTCTGTTCAAAATAAATATGTAGAAGCTGCTGTTCTGACACTTATCCGTTTCCACAGGGCTTGAGTTTACAGGTGGAGAGGGAACAAACTATCCTCTGAAGTTTGACTCCGCCCCTGGTGAGTCTTAAATCTCCTGCATAAAATAATCAGAGCGAGCTGTTGTTCACTTGTTGTCGTTGTAAGTAAGCTGAGTGTCTGTGTAACAGGTGCTTGGAGAACTGCCACGGAAGAGTGGGGCACGGAGGACTGGAATGAGGATGTGAGTATTTGAACCGAGACCAAAAACCTGCTTTCCTTTTTAAGAACAAGGATATCAATTTTTTTTTTTTTTTTTTTTTGCTCTCCTGTCTAGTTGTCAGAGACCAAGATATTCACTGCCTCCAGTGTGGCATCCATGCCCATTCCACAGGAGAATGTCACCATTACTGCTGGACAGAGGTATGCCAATGGATTTTTAAGAGAATATTGTTGGCTCCTTTAACTGAAATCACTTCGACCTGTCATTCATTCTCCAGCACTACCAATGAAAAATTGGTTAATGCTTACAAAGGTCTTCTATGGGTGAGGCTAACTAAGTGCCGTTCACATATCATGTCTTTTGCGCACACAAGTTTGTTATTTCCAATGGAGGTGCACGCATTTTGGCAGTGATGTGTGCGCAAGCGTTACTCTGGCTTTCCAGGTGCACCTAGTTGAAAAAATGGCATGAGCGCACCACGAGTCACTTGACGAGAACTGATCGATCAGCTCCATTTTTTTTAATTGGAATATATACATTTATTCTCCGGAGTGAAAAAACTAAACCAAAAAAAAGCCAAACAATTTTGTAACCGTACGTTCACACCGAAAGCGGCGAGAGCGTCAAAGTATCCGGAAGTCATTCATTTTCAATGAGAGCCGGCGGCGATAGGCGTCGATAAGCGGCGAGGAGCAGCGCGGCGCGTCTTCGCCGGCGTGAGCGTCGAGGAGAGTTGAAATTAAGTCAACTTTATGGTAATGAGCTATGACGCGGTTCGGCGGCAAGCAATCAGAATGAAGACGTCCACCGCTTGATAGCAGTTCAGGGAACACAGACCTGTGAACTTTGGTTCCGACCACAGTTGTTCCCAAGGGTTTGATTATTGCGGTCGCCGGATTTCCCATTATTTACAATGTTTTCTTACAGGAACATGCATTAAATAAGTTACTGGCGAGTTACTGATGTTTATTAATGTTATATAAATTTATCTTTAAAAAGCGGGAATCTCACGCGATGTGACGGTACAAAACAGTACTGCTGCTACAGGATATTTCAGACATATGGACACATATTGGATAAATAGAGCAAAGCCACACCACATGCAACTTGATCTTCCATTGTTGTATGAATTTGATAAGAAGTGCGCAACATTTTCAAGCTAAAAACATGTCTTATGCAGGAATGTAACTGATATGCTGCAACGGCTCCTTTAAGTACGAGATTAATGTAGCGAGTTTTGACGCTCTCGCCACCGGAGCTGAAGGCAGACAGCGTTGTCGCCAGGGCGGCCAGAGCGACCTTGGACGCTCTCGCCGCTTTCGGTGTGAACGTACGGTAATATAGTTGATCAAGAGTGCCATTCAGAAAGAGGTTCCTTTGCCTATATTTCTTGTCTTTTATAAATGCTAAGATGTAGCTTAGATTCACATTATACAAATGTTACTTATTTATTTGTTATTTAATTATTGTTCTGTCATTTAAGTCAAAAAAGAGAAATGGGCTATTTTTTGCTGTATTAATTATTTACAGATTAGCAATAATTAACACTTTAAAACCAGTTTTCATGTGATTTTTCTAAACTAGTAGTGTTTTGAATTTAATAAATAAATAATCATGATAACTGTGAAACTGATTCTTTTTCAGTATACTATATCTATATACTATCACTATAATCATACAAATAAAATCTATAATCATTGCATCCATCCATATTATATAATAATCAATTTTCCATTATGATTTTAAATGCCTTGCTAATTTAATATTTTATTATCCTATGCACTCACCTTTCTTACATAAGCATGTTTGGTTTCCAGGATTGATCTGGCTGTCTTGCTGGGGAAGACGCCTCCCTCTTCCTCTGAAGCAGAGCCTGCTTCACTTGAAGGCCCACAGCCACAATCTCTGTCTCAGTCTCTAGTGTTCAGCAACTCAAAGCAGACATCATCACTGTCTCAGTCCTCCTCCAGTGCTCCTTACAGCCAGCACAACATGGTGAGAGAGCTTGTGCTTGTGTGTTTTATTTATTTTCTTATTTATGCATAGTTTAAATTGTCAGCATTTTGGAATTTTATTTTTACATCTAGATGTAAAATATTTAATTAAGCTTATTTGGAGGTGTGTAACAGTTTGTTGAGTTTGTCAAGATTTGTATCATTTTAAGTGTCATTTTAGTTGAGTCTTTTTGGAGTTTCTTCACTAGGATATGCTGTATATGCTGATATGCTTTTTCATTTAGAACTTCAGATTGATTTTAATAATAAATGGTATCCCACACACTTTATGCTTATACAGTTGCAGCATAATTTTACTATTGTCATTTGCCTTTTTCCTCAGGTGAGCATGCTCGGTAAGGGTTTTGGGGATGTTGGTGATCCAAAAACAACCACTGGAGGTTCGACGACTGGTTCTCAATTTCTGGAGCAGTTTAAGACTGCCCAGGCTTTGGCCCAGCTGGCGGCCCAGCACTCACAAAGTGGACCACCCAATGCTGGTCCTTCTACCTGGGATACCAGCCCATCTGCACTGGGGCAATATGGTAAGAGTCATCCTTTTGCTGCAGTTTCTCAACATTGTCTAGTATTGGGTCATTAGTATTAGACATGGTCTTACGCCCCATTCACATGGGGCTTCAGTGTCAATGCATGACCGAGGGCGTGTCTGAAGTCGGGGCTGACGCGATCGTCATAGAAGCGTCAGCCAATGAAATTAGCCAGCAATGGGCCACTGTCTGAGCTGGTGTATTTGCATACAGCGATATGATTGGCTGACGCTTCCGTCGACGCTTAAAGTTGAGCAAGTACCAACTTTTGCAGCGAGCAACGCCTCTGAAGTGGCGCCGACGGATCCACAATACAGTTCGGCATTGCCTGATGTTACCCATTCAAAGTGAATGGAAAGCGATGAAGCTGACACCCTGTGTGTTTGGGGCCTTAGTCAGTGGCATTTTGTGAAAAAAAAAATTTTAATTAATTTTTTTTTACCACGAGCATTTACACAAACCCAAACCAGTTTAATGTTTGCACTTGTATTTACTGTGGCCTATTTTTGATCGACTGTATGAAATTACATCTTTAGTCAAACCACTGGCAGGACATGCTCTCACCTTTCCATATGCACCAGAAATTTAGGGCATACTCTCACTTTTTTACAGTTGCCTTAAACTTTGCCGAAGTGCGCTTGTCCCATCTCCCCCAACGGCCCGCATTACATTCGGGTCTGAGCACGCTTACATCATCGTTGATGCCCTGTTCAGTAAGCAACGCTCTCGCTCAGCACAGTGAAGATTTCTTTATTTATATCGTTTTAGTCGTTTGGGATGCAGTGACGCGCAGTCAAATGTCTCGCCGAACAGATCAGCAACTTTTGAAGCTTCTAAACGACCATAAAGTCCCTGTGCTGCAGGAATTACGAGGTTTGCTAAAGGTGCAGCGAGGGGTTTGCGTCTTCATTAATCTACGACAGTTTGCTTTCATTGAACAGTAAGAATGATTAATTAATCCATATGAAACCTTAAAACCCTTAAAAGTCACGTCTCGTCTTCAGTTTCGGGCTCAGGCACGCTTTGTATTTGCACTAGCCCAAGTGAACTGTTCTCTTGCACACCTTTTCCAACCGGGTCAGGTGAACCATGCCTGAGCCCGATTTAGAGCACTCACACTTCTCAAACAATCCAGGAAACGGACTTGGGCATGGTTTGGATAGCATAGTGTGAGTGCACCCTTTATCAACACTCTTCCTTGTTTTTGAAAACATTGTGTAATTCTTGGTATGCTCCATAGGTGAGTGGGCTTGCCAAACCACTCGTAGGACACTTTCTCTTCCTAGTCATAGAAATTTTTATATACTGCTGTTCTCTGATGATTTTGAAGTACTAAATGAGTAAATGTATTGTGTAAATCTTGTTTCTGCAGATATGAAACCTCAAACAGAGCCTGTGCACAGTCCATTCACCAAACGGCAGCCCTATCAGCCAGCCTCCACCACCACCTCTATGATGGATGCCTTCTTGCAGGACAAAACCACAGGCCCTTCTAGCACCTCAGCTCTACCCCCTCAGTCCACCCAGGCATCTTCACTGGCCCAGGCCATCACCACCCCAGTCTCCAAACCCATGGGAGCTGCTCCAGGACAGCAGAACTCTTCCAGCCCAGCTGACCCGCAGGCGTCCAGCCCACTCCCCCTGCAGCAGCACAAACTCAAACAGCAGAAGAAGAGGGCTTCCATCACGACCAAGGTCACCTTTCTCAAAGTATATTGTGCTTTTAGCTGTGTTTTTGGGTTTAGTGGAATTAATCCATTTTACCAGATTCACCTTTTTCTGGATGCGACTACATTTCAAATTATGGCTTGCACTTTGGTTATTGGTAATTTGTATTAAAAAAATTCTTCAAATGATTATCTTATGCTACAAATGATCAAATACATAGTGCAACTGAGTGAGAGGTATGTCAGGATTTGCATTTTTTAAATCCATCGTGAAAATTTAAACTTTTTTTTTTTTAATTTTTATTTAAAAAATTTTTTTTTAGACCATTGATGGCCCGTTTGCACTTATTTCACTTAATCCACTTTTCACTTAGTGTTACGGTACACTTTTATAGCCGTTACCACTGTCAAAAAGGTACAGTAAAGCAAACTGTGCCACCTTTTGGGTGTCATTTTGAAAGGGTACCTAGCACGACAAAAGGTTACCAAAAAGCGGAGCTAGACCCGCAGCTGAATGCTATTGGTTTACGGAGATGCGTCACTAGCGCGTACACAAGCCAGCAGAATGAAAACGAAGGAAGCGCCATTTTTAAATGCACAGCTAAGACATTACACTGTAATAGTGTATGCTTATAATAATGAGCCATGGTCGACCCGAGCTCAGACAAACCTTGTCATCGTCTTGATGAACAGCCACAAAGCCGAGAAGAACAAAATCTGCTGTGTCCTGTTGTTGTTGTTGTTTACGGGGCCGTCTTAAAGTGTGTGCTCGTGAGCTGCTGTGCATTTCTGTATTTGAAATAACAAGCTTTTTGGGCTGATGATAATAACGTGCGTGTGATTTTTGTTGAAGTGCTTCTGACTTTCAACCCTTTCAGAAACGAGTGAAGTGCGGAAAAACAGAATTTGGAAAAAAACAAAGGAGCAAATGATTTTTTCTGCAACCTAAAAGATGAACAAACTGCCATGTTTAACTATTATTATCACCTTTTGCACTATTATGAACTCAATGGCGGAGTTACTTTATAACAGAGATGAGAGGTCTGCACTGACACTGACGTTATGTTGCGTGTTTTTGAAGCCAAATAAGGACTAAATGTATGCTGAGGTAGTTTTTCTGTAATTGGTAATATCTGTAAGGGTCTGTATGTGTTCATATGTTGCATTTATTTTATATAGTTGCGGATGTTACAGTAGGCTATTTCACACCATCATTGATCTCCAGTTATAATCAAATCATGTTCATAGAAAGTTAGTAATAAACATTTATACACAAGTATTTTTGTATAAAGCATCTGTTTTGTGAAGTGATTCTCATATATTATGTGAACGACCCCTAAAGACCCCTTTGACATTTCCTTGAGCAAAAATGATGTAGACTAAAACTTAATACAACACGCCAACTGAAAGGGTACCATTAGTGACATGTACCGTACTATACCACTCCGTGGAAACAGGCCATTAGATCCTCCTAGATGTTCTCTATGTATTCACCTTTTTCATACTTCATGTATTCATACTTTTTTCTTTAAACAATTTCACTGAGTGCATGAATTATGAGTATGACTTCCTATAAATTTGAAATCAAGCACCATGGGGTGTAGGAATAAGGTGGATTAAACTGATGTTTACCCTTATTGTGGTTTGCAGATTCCGGCTCTGGCAGTGGAGATGCCAGGTTCTGCGGACATATCCGGACTCAACCTGCAGTTTGGAGCATTACAGTTTGGCTCTGAACCGGTGCTTCCCGAGTATGATGCCTCTGCAGCTGTTGCCACGACAACACCAGGCAACCAAGGCCAGAACAGCCTTTACACGAGTGCTAGCAAGTGAGTTTCTCAGATACCTGAACCCTGAGACTTTTGTTCATGTTGATTCATCAGTCATGATGAGTAATACGTAGGTTTAATGATATATATATATTTTTTTTAACCAAGATTGAAAAGTTCTAATCCTTTTATATCAATATTGCTTTAATATAATAATAATGTACAGAACCTAAAATAGAATGGGATATTACAACTATTTCACAAAAAATATTATTATTGTTATTATTATACAAAAAATATATAGTAGGAAATTACAATTATTATCAGACCTGATTGTGTCAAACCCAGGAAATGCTCATTAACTTTGGCCATAAAATACCTGCTCTCCAAAGGATGGTCATAAATGACACACAGGTCGAGGTTGTGGAGAAATATTGGTATCTTGGAACAATTATTGACAACATGCTGAAATTTGATCAAAACACACATACAGTTAATAATGAGGCTCATCAAAGACTTTATTGTGGAAACTCGACTCTTTTAATGTAGATAAAGTTATTAAGACTTTTTACAATTAATTCACTGAAAGTATTTTGTCCTCCTTTATTTGCTGGTTTTCCTCGCGATCTATAAAAAACAAGAATCGTCTTCAAGCCATTAGTAATTTGTGCTCCCTGAACAAATCTTTCCCTGCGAAATCGTTCATCCTATCACGAACAGCAGGTGTTGAGGATGTCACATAAAATACTAGTAAATAGCACACGGCAATTCGGTTACGTAATATAGTTTACAGATGTCACTCCTGGAGGGCCGCAGCTCTGCACAGTTTAGTTTCAACCCTAATTAAACATGCCTGATCAAACGGAGTCCTTCAGGCTTGTTTGAAACCTACAGGTAAGTGTGTTAAAGCAGGGTTAAAACGAAACGGCAGGGCTGTGGACCTCTAGGAGTTTTGACACCCCTTGTTTAGATGTTCTTGCGTTTAGTATACATATTTCAGCCAAACTGCACTAGAAATCGCTTTGAAGCGTTTCTGCTACTGAGGTCTAGTTCTGTTGTTTGTTTTGTTGTCAAAAGTATCGAGTTTGGTATTTTTCGTTACGGTCAATTTCCTGCTAACATTTGAGTGTCTACTCAAATGATTGGCTATTGTATTCCCTTTTCACATGCTCAATGGAAATTACCAATTGGTACCAAAGTTCCAGTATCCTGAGCACGAACAGTAGTGGGCACCAGTTTTGGCAGTGTTAATGATTATTCAGATTAACTATGTTAATGAAACTATTGCAAAAGCGACCTTAGCCTCATAGACTGTTTGCTGATAGTTTTCTGTTTTATTCACAGTGAGCAAGCAACAGCCCTGTCCAACCCCAGTCAGATGGAGCTATACGAGTCAAGAGCCAATCAGACGCGGCGGTACCCTCCCTCTGTGTCCTCCTCCCCACAGAAAGACATGCAGACAAAGGTGAAACGATCAGCCTAACGTTATACTATGATGAGTCTTTTGAGAAATGCTTCATTTACTTTTATCTTCTGTCAACAGAATGGGTTCAGCTCGATACAGACGTCACAATCTCTGGAGGGTATGACTACGTTTTGAGTTATAGGAATGATGTCAGAAGTAAATTTGATGTAAAAACCAAAGTAAAACCTTCACATCCAATCACAGTTTATCCCTCAAAGTTGCACACATGACTATTGATGTCCTATGAATTTTTGGATTGCCACTGTAGTTATTGCTACCTTAAAAAAAAAAAAAAAAAAAAAATCTTGTCAATTTTTTGTTTGGAGCGCACTAGCTTATAGAGATCATAAAAGCTAACAAAACTGATACTAACATCTTAAACTCTGTTTATTTTCATCTGACCTTTAACCCTTTCAATTTTGCTACTGTCTCAGCTGCAGCAGGCTCTGCAGTGCCCGTGAAGCCAGTGTCTGAATCAGTCGTCCCGCCATCGGTTTCCAACATGGTGTCATTGGCAGACCCCTCATCAGGCCCTACTTCCCTGTTGACTACGTCCAATCAGACTCCTCTCAGTGCTCTCAGCCATGAAGACGTCTCGCCCAGCTCATTGGCCACTCAGCACAACAAGTATGATGTCTTTCATTAAATTAGTTTAGTATCATCCGATTTAGAGAGATGCTAATGATTCTGCTATTTTTTTTCCTTCCCACATCAGCTCCCTTTCTACACAGCAAAACAGTTTGGCACCTTCTTCAGTTCGCACTTCAAACACAAGTCTGCTGGTGAGTTTATTGTAAAATACTCTATATGAATTTAGATATCAAATAAAATCTTGGTCCCTCTTTACATCACTTGTGTACTTGTAATGAAAAACACTAAATTGACATGACTTTTGTAGTTTAAATAGAGTCAAGCAAATGGCTGCTGCCATAGTTTGTTTACATAGATATTTTATGTAAGTTTGATAATGATTGTTTGACGAATGTTTTGAGATGCACAAATTTTTCAGGAAATGGTTAAATAGTCCTTGCCTGCATTATTTCATATCCCTTTGCTAATCATTTCAGTTATTTCAAAGGTTGTTGTAGCCTGTAACAGCAGAAGAACCAAAACTGATAAACACTGGCCTAAAAAACAGGAATTTGATTTGCATATGTTGTCATTTCTGTAGCATGAAATTCAGTGGATGGGCTATTATTATTATTATTATTATTAATTATTATTATTATTTAGATATTTTATGGTTGCACAAAGCTCTTCATTTCTCGCTTTTTCCAAACGTTTCTTATAAAGGAGAGACGTTCAAGAAACTGACTCTTAAACGCAGGATGAGATGGCATGAAATGAACACTTTCTTAATATGTGCTTGCATGTGTATACAAACTTTTGTAGAAAAATTGACAGCCGTAACCAAAGCTTGTGCTTTCATTTGCTTTTTTTGTTTGTTGAAGGATGTCTGGAGGAGAAAGTACTTGCTTGAAAAATAAAATAAAAAATACTATGAGTACTTTTAAAGGTGCAGTAGGTGATCTGCCACAATGCTTACTGGTTGGCATAAGTCTCTAACAGTCCCTACCTTGTCGTCTAAAGCCACCCCTCCTGAAAGACGAGTACACGCAGTGACAGCAGAACCCTCACTCGACGTCTAGTAGTTGGCTGGTGGCGTGCAGGAATTATACTTGCTACTAAGCCATACTTGCATGCTATTTCTGACCGAGTATTCAGAGTAGCGGTATACAATATAGGGAGCGCATCGGAAGTTGTCATTGTTCAAAAATAAATAAATTTTATTATAAAACCAACTTCACCTCAGTAAAGCAGGCTAGGCGAGTAGCGCTATTTACAGATGTTTTGTTGTCAAGCTAAAGAAAAATCTACAATATAGATGCTGTAAAAGGCCCTTATGAAACTGTAAAGTCACATCAATCCTTTGGCAGGAGATTTTTTTTTAATGGCTTAACAACTATTCTGTGCATATTACCCATTTGTAACGATGGGTATCAACAATGTAACAATCAACTTTGCGTGAAGCTAAAATGGAACTTGTCTAACAGAACTATATCAGCCATGGTGTCGTCCTCCAGCATGCAAAAGTCACTCCAATATTGATTCAGGATTTTAAAAAGTTTTGATTCAGCATGTTTTTACTGTTTGCACACTCTCCCTTTCCCTTTCTTTTGTGTGCGCTTAAACCCACAACGCGTGCACGCACAAACGGCCGATCTGCGTGAACGTCTGCGCAATAGTTCGAATCCGCATTTGCTGACAGACAAGTAGTTTGGGCTACTTATCAGAATTATGCAAAATGTCGGTCTGACGATATTTAATTGGATGAACACTTTGTAGTTTTATGGCTTACTCAGAATATAAAATTACATATAAACGCATTTAGATGATTTACTTTCGTCATTACTATTTTAATGACAAGACTTTCAACCAGCACAACAAAAATGACAATCACCTACTGCACCTTTAATATGAGTAATTTACTGTAAATGCTATGTTTTGTATGTATGTATGTATATGGTATTTATAGTTATTGATGAATGCTAAACCGCATTCTGTAGTATTAACTTTATTAACACAAAGAAACGCCCCGGCTCAACTGATTTGTAGCACTTTTTTAATAAAATAAATTATCTGAACAATTTTAGGTGTGCGTGGAATCGCTTCAATCACTTTCTCAAGTGTGCCTTTTTTTTTTTTTTTGTATTGTAAAGCAGTTCCTAGAGAAAAGGATTATTAAATGAGAGAACAGTGGTTGTGGCTTTTTTTTTTTTTTCTTTTTGTGCTGTGAGCTGATTGAATGTAGTAAAGTAGGCAAAGATCGGAAAATGGGTTTCCGGAGGGTTATTACAAGCTAAGACACCTCCTGCTCATTTCTGTTTGTTGTCAAAACTGCCAGTTGGAGGGGTGTGGTTAAGTATGTTAGCCACGCCCAAAGCCTTCATTTTATAATTTGAGAAATTAACTGAAAACAATTGAATTCACCACAACTGGCAATGTGAGCTAACAAGAATCATATGGTTAGTTTTTATTTCATATGTAATTCTTTGTTTACCCTTGTAATCCAAAATGAAAATCTAAAAATGCATTTCGTTTGAGGTAGTGGGCATGACTAACATACTTAATCACGCCCTTCCAACTTTCAGTTTTGACAGCGCTGTGACGACAAACAAATGCTGAAGATGAGGTGTCCGTTAGGTTGTAATAACTTCTCAAACCTCTTTCTTGATCTATCTGAATGAAATGCCTACTTCACTATATCCAATCAGCTTGGTGTAGATGAGCAAGCCACGCCCACTGTTTTCTCATGATACTGTTTGTTTAGGAACTACATCACAATATTGGCAAAAACTAATGTTCCGGTTCATGTGGACTTCAATTCTGTTTTATCTCTTGTTTGCTAACTGAACTCTTATTACTCTGATTTCTCTTTTCCACCTTCTAGCACCCAGTGGACGGCGATTCCAGCTTGCACTCCTCATCCTTCTCTGTCTCAGCTGTGGCTCCGTCTTCAGTTCCTCCACCATCTTCAATTACTTCAGTGGCCCCCGTTTCTCACAGTGGTCCAGTTGTACCTCCTTCATCTGTCAGCTTGGTCTCGACACAGTCATCCATGGGGCCGGTCAGTCTGGCAATGGGGTTGAACAATGCTGTGGTTTCAATGGTACCTCCTTCAGCTGCTGCATCTTCATCATCCTCTGCTGCCTCTGCCTCTGCGGCACCTTCATCTGCCTCGTTGTCTCGCAGCACGGCTGCCTCAGGTAACCGTTTACAGGATCAGAAAATATGGCCCAAATTTACTGTATTATTATACGACTTTCAGTGAGAAGGTGGTTCTGTCATCATGTACTGACACTTGTTTCTGAAGCCTGTAACAATTGACATGCATATTATGTTTTTCCTACCATGGAAGTTACAGGATTTTGAGCGAGTGTTTACAAGTGTTGAGTCCCGTAAAGGAGATCTAGATGGAAACTGTTGTTTAGTGCATACCTTATGATTTAAAGTTATTGCACGTCCGCCGGTTCCCGCCTCTGAATGAGCCAATTTTAGGCTACATTTACACTGCATAGTTCAGGTGACTCTGACTATTTATTTATTTATTTTTATTTTCCTCTCCCATGTGGCAATTATCGGATATGGCCCGTGTACATGTAAGCAGGAACAAAATAACATAATTCCGATTTACTCGAGTCAGATTCAGGCCTTGTTCATATGTGGAAATTTATCCGAAATAAATCGCATCCGTGCCCCTGTCAATCTGTTTCATCTGTCAATGCGAGTCGCGCATCATTAAAAACCATAGCGAATGACGTCAAGTCTGACGCTTTCATTTCAGAACAGGCTTCAGAGTCCCAAACCTCAAATCTCATACATTAGGACTAAAGATTTTATATTGTCATGTAGCACAATTATTTAAGCATGTTAACGAGAGCGAGAGAGTGCAAAAATATATAATATAATACTATTGCATAAATCACACAATGGTCATGACATTAAGACGCCTACTGAATTAAAAAGGCCTAGATTGAAGAGAAGATGGCCAAGTTAGTACTTTTCTGTCTTAAACAATAGTAAAACAACTTGTCATTAAGAATAAAAAAAATGAAACCCTGCAAACCAATTAAATACAGGAACGGAGAAAAGGGCACTCTTTAACTATCAGCTGTCAGTCTGGTTTTTTTGCCTTTGTGTTCTGTGTAAATGCAGACAATCGTATACGAGTCCCTTTTAAAAGATAATGTAAGCAGTTGAGCAAAAAAATCGCATAGTCACAAATTCGGAATTGACCATCAAGATCTGCAGTGTAAATGGAGCCTTAGTTAGTATTACGGTGGTACCAAGTTAGTTGTAAGGTTTACCATTTTGAGGTAGCGTTCAGAAAAAACACCAGCGAAGAAACTTGACACAGGAACGTAACCTCACTGCCAGCTAGTGTTCCAGAAGTGTTGTTGCAGAGAAACACAAACTGCATGCAGAAGTATAAATGCACGACTGCGCGCAAGGCATGAACCGTGGGTCACGCCGATAACTGCAGAAATGTAAGCCAGGCTTAAGTAAATAGTGAGCAAATTTTCATTTTTGGGTGACTATATCCCTTAAGTAAGATTCCTTCATAAGTGCTTGAAATTACAACTACACTTCAATCAGAATTTACTTGCACTTAAGTGGTTAAACATTCAGTGTCTTCTGTTGAACTCAGAAGATATTTTAAATAAAGCTAAAAACTTGTGACATCCATCATAGGAAAAATCTTATGGAAGTCAATAGGTTTCCAGCTCTTCCGGATATCATCTTTTGTGTTCAACAGAGGAAAGAAAAATAAATAAGCTTTGCAACAAGTGGAGGGAGAGTATATGGCTACAGAATTAAACTTGTGTGAACTATCACTTTAAATTAGTTTGTAATTTAACATTGTATTTAGCTAGCAAAACCATTAAAATAATGAATAAAAATATGCACATTATTTGAACATTATTATGTTCAAACAGTTTTTTTTTTTTTGTTTGTTTGTTTGTTTTTTCCATCTTATGAGATGTATTTTTATTTTTGAATATAATTTACACAATTTCTACGTCAATTGATTGAATGCTGCTTGATTAAAACAGGGAAAGCACCTCCAAACCTGCCACCTGGAGTGCCGCCACTGCTGCCCAACCCTTACATTATGGCTCCTGGCCTGCTTCACCCATACCCAGTGAGTGTTTAGTGATGCATGTTATTTTTTGCTGCTTTCAATCCTGCACTCCCTAATTATGCAAGTATGGTTCATGCGGCATGTTTTGGCTCACCAACCTCTTTGTGTCCTCCAGCCGCAAGTTTATGGCTACGATGATTTGCAGATGCTGCAGACCAGAATACCACTGGTGAGGGATTTTTCTTTTTTTATTAGGGAAATTGACTGACTATATATTTTTTCTGCATATAAAGTTAAAATGCTGTTTCCTTCTTCTCCTGCAGGACTATTACAGCATCCCGTTTGCCACTCCAACCACAGCACTGACAGGCAGGGAAGGCGGTTTGACAAGTAACCCTTATTCTGGTAAGGTTTTTTTTTTTTGGTGAATTTTTGTTCAATCTCTTTATAAGGATGCTGCATCTAAAATGCTCAATCTTTTTAGCTGGGGACCTGTCGAAGTTTGGACGTAATGATGCATCGTCTCCTGCCCCCGCCACAACACTGGCCCAGCCCCAGCAAACTCAGACACAAACGCACCACACCACCCAGCAGCCCTTCCTCAACCCAGCCCTTCCACCAGGATACAGTTACACCAGCCTGCCCTATTACACTGGTGTGCCCGGCCTGCCCAACACCTTCCAGTACGGCCCTGCCATGTTTCCGGTAAGAGCTAAAGTTGCTCTGTAATTGCTTAAAATCAATAGTGTAAAAGCCGGACTTGCTTGCTTTGGTCCAGCTCAGGTCTTTGTATCAATGTCTATGGTTCTAATTGCAGTGTAAATGTTTTCATGCCAGATCTACGATGCATTAAAGCAGGGATTTCAAACTCAATTCCTGGAGAGCCGCAGCCCTGCACAGTTTAGTTCCAACCCTGCTTCAACACACTTAACTGTAGGTTTCAAACAAGCCTGAAGGACTCAATTAGTTTGATCAGGTGTGTTTAATTAGGGTTGGAACTAAACTGTGCAGGGCTGCGGCTCTCCAGGAATTGAGTTTGACATCTCTGCATTAAAGAAATAGACATGAAAAAAAAAACGTGTAGCAATTCCAAACCTTTGAGTTTTCCTGCTGAAGACAAAAGAGATTTTGAAATGTTTAAAACTGTAGCCATTGACTTCCATAGTATTTGTTTTTCCTGCTATGGAAGACAACGGTAACGTGTTTCCATTTTTCTAAATTTATTTAGTCTTTAACAGAAAAAAACTACTTAAAGATTTGTGACAAGTTAAGGTTAATGTTATAAATAATGACTGAATTTTCAGTTTTGTGTGAACTATTTTTAAACCATATGAAAATGACTAAACGCTGTGTTAATGCATGCTATGCCAGTACATTGTGTAAATATGCAGCATGTTGTAGCATGATGTCAGCATTTGAACAATCTTTGTATATGTCAACAACAACCAACAAAAACCAGTGAATCAAACTATGATTTGGTTTTATTTTTTTAAACAATGCAGTACGTAAACGGGGAAAAAATTATAAAAAATAATTGTATAACTTTATTAAATAATAACGCACATCAATCTATGCCCACTTATTTATATATATATATATATATATATATATATATATATATATATATATATATATATATATATATATATATATATATATATAATAGGTGGGCATAGATTGATGTGCGTTATTAAATTACTAATACTGATACTGCCTAATACTGCCGTTTGTCACAGGGGCATGAATGAAATGCAAACTGCAGTTAAAGTCACCCAAAATTACAGAAAGCACTTACATGAAAGCACTTAACGTAAACACCTTAATTATGTTACTGTCTATTAACGCAAATAACTAGATTAGAGATGTCCATGCAAGTGTAGTCAGTAGTGTCTTTGAGTTGAAAGATCCAGAAGGGCATCCTGCCGATTTGTTTCAGAAGGGCACTTTTTTTTGTCAGATGGCTCACCAGTTTGACTTTTATTCACCCCCTGGTCCATTTTATTCGTATATGTTTTACTCGAACGCATAAACTCTACAGGTGCCTGATAGTTAGATGTGGAGCTAACGTTAATCAGATTCGCACTTGTGAACTGAATCCATTTTAGCACGTCACGTTTGATGTTTGATGTGGTAATTTCACAGTAGGAATACAAACAGGTTCGCAGACTCGTTCTCGTCACCTATAGTCTAATTTGTCTAGGTATACATCCGTGCTAAAATATCAAGGTGAAAGTCATCAAAGCTTATGTAGAACAGACCCAGCTCCCAATCCAACTTTGAGAATAGATTAACAACGATAACTATTTTTTTTTTTTTTTTTTTTTTTTTTTTTTAAATCACCCGATAAGAGTCTTGTGTAACAGTACGTTAACGCAGATAACACCCCACCACTAATATATATATATATAAATAAATATACATAAATACATACATACATACATACACACATACACGCATACACACACACACACACACACTCATATTTTTATATGGAGTTTAAAGTACTTTTTTTATTTGTCCATTTTAGGTGGCTCCTACCTCCTCCAAACAGCACGGTGTGAATGTTGGTGTCAATGCATCAGCTACGGCCTTCCAGCAAGCTAGTGGTTATGGATCACATGGATATAGCACTGGTAATACATTCTTACATTCGTCTGCACGCAGCATATAAACAGTGTATAATGCTCATTTAGATTTAGTTTTCATAATTCAATTGCGTATAAGTAGTTTACTGGAAAAAGAACACTTTAGTAACCAGTAGAACATTCTTGTTCCTTGTGGCTCAGTAACTAAACTAGGTCAGTGTTTTTTATGCATTTTTTGTTGTCTGAGAAGCTGAAGCATGAGAACTCTTAGCATAAAGGTGCATTGGTTTTGCTAAAGCAGTTTACCTTCACAATCATATCTGTAGTGCATGGAGGTTTGATTTGTTTGTCTTATATGTTGATCTAACTTGAGTAGCGGCTAAGATCTGTTACATTTGAGCTGTTAAGGTTGTGCTTCTTGAAGCTGCAGGGATTTCAGTCAAGGACATTGAAACAATATGGCAGACTTTGAACCATTTAAGATCAAATAATGGAAAGGATTCTAGAGTGAATTGCAACAGTGACATTTGAAACCGTCCACGGATTGTGCATGAATAGTCTTAAGCGAGGACTTTAGAGTGTCTCCAGTGGGTGGGCTTCAGTGCAACCAGTAATGTTTGGAGAATGAGGTGGGAGGGAGGTCGCTTTGGTTGAGGGTGGTGGGTTCACTCATGCTTTTCACACGCTGCTCGCTTTTGACCATTCACCTCTTTTGAGCACTGTTTGTGTTGGACCATTTCATTCCTTTGCTCTTGTGCTCTTTCTCCATTTCACACTATCAATCTTGAAGTATTTTACATTTGGTTGCCTTGTACGTTTTTTTTTTATATATTTTTTTCTTTTTTGTTAATCTTCAAGCTTCATCTTCATCATTCCTGATTTTTTTTTATTTTATTTATTTTTTTACTTCAGTTATACTTTTCCACTTACATTGTTCAATTCGTTCATAAATGTTTAACCTTTTATTATCTTTTTTTTATATATATATTCTTAGTACCATTTAAATAAAAATGTAATATAATTTACTCACTTTCACTTCGATCCAGAGCAAAATGAAACTGGTCAATCTACAAATCAAATTAGGAAATTATTGAAACCTGAGTTTTTTTCTGTCTTTGAAAGTCCAGGTAACTGAAATAAACAAAAACCTTAAGTGGTTTTATCAGTGTTGTGAAGCAATGCTATCTCTCTATATTAGGAGTGTCCAAATTCAGTCCAGGAGGTCCGGTATCCTGCAGATTTTAGCTCCAGCTTGCCTCAACACACCTGCATGGATGTTTCTAGAAAGCCTAATAAGAGCTTGATTAGCTAGCGTAGGTGTGTCTGATTGGGATTGGAACTAAACTTTGCAGGGCACCGGCCCTCCAGGACCAAGTTTGGGCACCCCTGCTCTATATGATGAACAAATTTGGCTTTTATTTAAATCTAAACAATGATTTCACACTTTTCATGTTCCAAACACAAGTGGAACAGTTTGCACCACTTGATTTATCCAACACAAAGTGGCATCATTAGCATCTTGGTTAAAAGAACCATGCGTGTATATACATTGTGTATTAAGAGCTAGGAACTAATACTATGACATTGTCACTGTGCCTGGCCTAATGTTATTGTGCCTGCTGCATCCATAGTGCGGTCCGGCCCTAAAAAACAAACAAAAAAAAACAAGCAAGATACTTATAGTCTAATCTAATTCAAGGATTTATGCTGAGCTGAAAGTGTTTATCTGTGGACTCAGAAATAGTAAAACTCAACTGTTTAACTCCAGGTGACTCAACTAAAAAGTGACTTGTTACTTGGCTTAATCCAATTTGAGCCTTCTTAATCAACTACAGTAGCAAGAATTAATTATTTATTGGCAGTTCGTTAGCATAACTAGTTTGAAAGGAGAAAATTGTGCATAAATAAGTACATTGTTGTTTTTGGTTGAGCTAACCTCTTTAACATCACTAGTAGTCTCCTCCGGTTAGTCTCCTTTCCCAGCGTGCTGCATCCCCGCATCCATCCCTGAGCCCCACCACTTCACTCCTCCCCTCTGCTCTGCCTGGTGTGTGTCTAATGCTGTGGGGCTGTGGCTGTGTGTGTCTGACCGTTTGCAGGCTATGAGGATTTGGGCCAGGCTTCGGCAGGGAGCGGGGATTTCTGTAAGGGTGGTTACAGCACCGCCGTTGCTGCAGCTGCTGCTGCTGCTGCTGCCGCCGCTGCTGCTTCTGCGCAAAACAAGCCCGCCAGCTCCGTCACCGGGCCCGGAGTGGGTGAGTGCAGCCTCACGCTAAAAAAAACAACAAAAATCCCATTTCCCCTTTTCCTCCTCCCTTTTAAGCTCTCTCTCCCCCCTCATTTGCTCCTAACTTACTACTGGTCGGAGGCAGTTAAATGACACTTGGTGTCAAATTTAAAGAAATCAGGAAGCTGTTGCACTAGAAAATTCTGAAGTGTGGGAGATCGAAATCAGCAGGGCTGTTGCTATGGTCACCCTTATCAGTAACACAATTCTCTTAAATTGCTGAGCTGAACCTAATATTAAAAAACAAATGACTGCAGTAAGGGTTGCTGGTATCTCTGCTGGTTTAGGCTTGTGTATATATGACACCATGTCAATCTTGATTAAATCAGTCCTCCAATTTTTTTTTCCAAATGGAGGTCTTTATGAATGAATCCTTTAAGTTGTTTCAGTAAAGCAGTGTTTCCTCTGCTCAGCACAACTCTGCTTGGTTTAGTATTTTACTGTGGTATAGTACCGCTTCAAAGTGGGTTTGATTTTTAGATTTATGGTTCTAGTTGTCTCGTTTAGATTTAGGGTTCTAGTTGTCTCGTTTAGATTTATGGTTCTAGTTGTCTCGTCTTTGACATCATTGCAGGTTAACCGGTCTATGTCTCACTGGAACCACTCTGCTACTAAAGAGATGAAGAGATGAATGTCCTCTGCTCATCTACTAATGGTTAAAATTGACCCTGCAGTGACTTGCTAATTATTTAAATCTAGCAGGTTTGGTGTCAAATTGAGTGATGCAGGTAGTGATGATTCCCTCTGGCCAGTTAGTGTCTGCAATATTTATACGTCACATTTTAGTTTTCGATAAAATGGGACTAGGATTGTCTTCCTGCAGAATTCAGCTCCAACCCAGTCAGGATTTTGTAATGTGGGCAGAATGTGTTTTTTCTTGTTTTCTTGAAATATGCATGGAAAAGTAGGCAGCATATTGTACTCAAATCTCTGTACTTTTCTGCATTAATGGTGCCATCACTGAAGTGCAAGTAACCTTTGCCAAAGGCACTGACACAACCCCATACCATGACAGACCCTGGCTTTTGAACTTGTTGCTTGTAACAGCCTTGATGATCTTTTTCTTCTTTGGTCTGGGGCACACAGGGTTCATTCCCTTCCCCCAAAATACCCCAAATACTGAATTATCCAGCCATAGTATATGTTTCCACTGTGTGATGGACCTTCCCAGGTGCCTTCGAGCCCAGAGAAGTCAATGGCGCTTCTGGACAATGTTAACATAGGGCTTTCTTTTGGCACAGTACAGTTTAACTGGCATTTGTTGTAATGATGTAATGTGGTACTTGACAAAGGTTTGACAAAGTAGTCCTGAGCCCATGTGGTGATATCACTTATAGATGAATGATGAGTCTTGATGCAGTGCCACCTGAGGGATCGGAGATCATGGTAGTTCAGCTTTTTCTTGCGCTCTTGTCCTTTATGCATTGAAATTGGATTCCTTAAATCCTTTAATTGTGTTCACTGTTGAAGGTGAAATATCAAAATGTCTTGCTGTCTTTGGGGAATATTTGTTTTTAAACCTTTTAATAATTTTCTCATGTATTTTCTCATGTACAAGACCTTTCTTGCTGCTTTTGTATCATCATAATTATAATCACCTGTTTATCACCCGTTTCAAATCACATCATTATTTATGGTCACACCAGACTTTTCTCCTCATGGACTTCCATTCATATGCATGTGAGGGTGTCAGACCGGAAACACAAGCAAATGCGACAAGTTTTGCAGTTTGCTGTGTCACAAGTTCAAGCTTGGTGAACTCTAACCTGCAAAATCGCATCACTTGAGACCAATCGAGGATCAAAACCTGACCTCTCTGGACAGAAATGTAAAATATGGAGCAATCGCTCGCTTTTTTAAATGTCTAATCATCTTGTTTAATTGCACCCCTTTTCGCAGCACTATACGGGAGAATTTTGCAAGCTCAAACTTTAGTGTGAGATTAAAGGAATGGGGGAAATGCAAAATCCATTTTTTAAATGAAACCAAACCCACAATATTGTATATATTAAATCATGGTGGTCATACCAAACAGTTCAATGTTATACAGAGTATTGCGTTATCCATAGTGAGAACACAGCAGCAACTGAGTCCTACCCCAGATATTCATGCAGTGTGAAAACGAAGGACTGACTACTCTGAAATGAGTTTTGTTGATCATGGTTTCATAGTTTGTATTTCATGAGAATTCAGACAGCTAGACTTTAGTTTACTTAATAGCAGTCTGCTTTGATAAATGTGTGCTTGTGTTTGTTTTTAAAAGCATATCAGCAACTTTAGTAAACATACTTTTTGTTAGGGTGTTTGTGTAATGGTGTTTTAGTCTATTGGCTGTGATGTTTGTGTAGTAATGCAACTAATTTCCAGTAGTTTCCATTTCATCTGCCTCTGGATTTTTCAGTTTTTAAAGGGCCATGAAATCCTCATTTCGGCAGGGTTTTTTTTAATCATCTACCTTAGAAACAGTTAGGAAAGTGCCAATTTATTAAATAGTGGACTTTAACTGCAGTTTCATTCTTTCATTTAGGAATTTCATTCATGCCGCTTGTGACAAACGAGATATTTGATTCGAGGAGCTGCTGGAAGCGTTTATTTTTAATGCAATGTTTGATACCACATGGCGAATGAGAGAAAAAAACCCTCTGCATTTCTCGGTAACTTATATGCACTCGGTAGGTTGTGTCAGAAAACCGTGTTATTCCTGTCACAAAATGCGTCAAATCCTACACGACGGTAAGTTTGATTACGGTGCTTACATGTTAACACTCGGAGAGCAGCATTTACAGCAGATTTTTCAGTCCATAATATTGTAGTGATATTAACATACTGTAAACTTCATTAGCTCAGAAATTATTTGTCTAAGGTCTGTCTTTAAACTCTGAAAAAGTACTGCTGACAAAACAAACTAGCTTTACCTCTGAATAAACAAAGACCACTGATCGCTTGCTTACCAAATCTGAGACAAGACAATCAACACAAACTGGAGCTGGAGCGGATTTCAGCATTTCCAGATGAAAAGCTCTCGGGTAGAAAAAAAATGTTTCTTAGACGCGTATTTCTGTTGCACGTCGCGTGCACTGTAATCCACCCGTGAGTCCACATGCGCTCTCATAGAGGGAATATGAAAACGAAACCTTCACTGCAGCAAATTATAAAAGCAACACTGACGACCCGTAAATCCAAACAATTCTTGTTCTCCTGCTTATCTTGGCAACACAATGTGGCATCTCTCTGCCGTCTTAACACTGTAACAGGTAAAAACTGTCTTCGAAGCTATCATGCATATCAATGAGTTGCACCGCATACACGCAGCACGCTGATTGGTTTGAACCAAGTCTTACTCATGAATGAATGCAGCACGCTCGGAGTTGTCATAAGGTACTCCCAGGTACAGACATCCAGTCTACATGCTGGAATACACGCCAAGATCTCATGGCCGTGACGCAGCTTCAAATATTATTTTCAAACCGGAAGAACAAATTTGCTCGAAATAATGCAAAAACAACCAATTTTCCCTTTTTAGTGGAATACATGCGTCCTAATAGTGTTTTTAGCAGTGTGGGACACACGACTGTCAACAGCTCAAAATGTGTTTTGGTGTTTCGTGACCCTTTAAAGGGCCATGAAACCCCCTCGTTTCAGCAGGGTGTTTTCACACCTCTACTTTGGAAAAAGTCAGAAAAGTGGGCGTGTCCAGCTCTGTTTAGGGGGGAGTGTCGGAGGAACTAAAGTGGGATGGTGTGGGAGTGTCTATTTGTGCACGCGCGAGTTTCAGAGTCAAAATACACACACACACACAGACAGGAGAAAGTGATGGTGTTAACCTACATGGACATCTGTAGTCGAATTATTTGCCAAATTACTAAATGTTGGACTTTAACTGCAGTTTGGCTCTTTCATTCAGGGAATTCATTCATGCCTCTCGCGACAAACGAGATATTTGATTCGAGGAACTGCTCTAAGCGTGTATTTTTCATGCAATGTTTGATACCGCACGGCGAATGAGAAAAAAAAAAACTCTGCATTTCCCGGAAACTTAGATGTACACGGCAGGTAGTGTCACAAAGCCGCGTGTGTTATTCCGGTCACAAAATGCGGTGCTAACATTTCTGCACTCAGTGCAATAGTTAACTTAATTCGATACGAACAAACTGAATAAACAAAGAGCACTGGTCGCTCACTTACCAAATCTGTAGAGACAGGACAATCACCAGCAACTAGAGCCGCGTCTTTATGAAGAGAAGACTACAAGCAAATCCAGATTTCAGCGTTTGCAGATGAGAACAGCTCTCAGGTAAACAATAATCCTCCTTAGACACGTAAGTTATTGTTGTCGAGCGTCGCGTACACTGTTAATCCACACGTGAGTCTTAGCTCTCACAGAGAGAAAATGAAAACGAAACTTAACAGCAGCAAACTATAAAAGCAACACTTCACGCTTGTTTTGCCAACACAACGTGGCGTCTTTGTGGTGTAAACACGGTGACAATAATGAATATTAATGAAGTTGCACAATAGAGCGCGCTGATTGGTTTGACCCAAGCCTTACTCATGCATTAATGCATCACGCTGTAAGACGTAATAAGACTCACTCTGGCACAGATGCCCAGTCTGCACGCTGGAATACACGCTATTATGTCATGGCCGTGACGCAGCTTCAAAAATTCGTTTCAAACAGGAAGTACAAATTTGCTTGAAATAACGCAAAAACAACCAATTTACACTTTTTAGTGAAATATAGGTGTCCTAATAGTGTTTTTAGCAGTGTGGGACACATATACGACTGTCAACAGCTCAAAAAATGTGTTTTGGTGTTTCGTGACCCTTTAAAACTTGGTAGAGAAGTAGGTTTGAATTGAGTGCCTCATGTGAATTGCCTGGCAGAGGTGATGTCAATATGAATTGTCAATCGGTTGTTGTTGTTGTTGTTATTTATTTATTTTTATTTATTTTTTTAACTATGTTCGTTCAGCTCTTTAAAAAGCAGGCTGTGTTGCCACACACTGTGCGGTTTTCACATGCATCAGTCAATTCACGATGCAGCATTTACAAGTGTACTTCTCAGTACCAGCATTACAGGATCTGTATGTTTTATGAATATGGTTTTGCTAGTTTCAGCATTAACCATTCTGTGTTTTTGACTTTTCTTTACTATAGGAGTCTCTGTGACATCAAGCAACACGGGAGTCCCTGATATTTCAGGCTCTGTTTACACAAAGACGCAGGTGAGCAGTTGCATTGAACACTGCTTTATTAAGCTGTAGCCAGCGGTTTGGTTGTTGTTAATTCTCCAGTGTTGATCCTCCCTCCGCAGTCTTTTGAGAAGCAGGGTTTCCACACAGGAACCCCCAGCGCTTCCTTCAGTTTGCCGTCGGCTCTCGGCAGCGCAGGCCCCATCAACCCTCCTGCTGCAGCGGGTTACGCTCCCGCTCCATACATGCACATCCTGACGCCGCATCAGCAGCCACACTCACAGATGCTCCACCACCATCTGCAGCAGGACGGACAGGTCAGCTATCTCATTAGTCTAAAAGGTTTTAATTAAACAGTTTTATTTAATACTACTTGTTGTATTAATAGTAGTTTTAAAGGGACAGTTCACCCAATAATTGTTTGTTCTTCCTCATGTGGGTTTAAATGTTTGAGGTTCCTCTGTTGAACAGTAGATATTTTGATGAATGCTGGTTGCTGGCACCCATCAACTTGAAGTCAGTGTGCCCCAGGTACCAGCATTCTTCAAAAGCTATTTGAGTTTTTTTGTTTGTTTGTTTTTCCCTCGTATTAAATGAGAATTTCAATTATTTATTTTTGAATCTCTTTTAAATATTGAATTACATTATTAAATAAGTTTATATTCGTAACTAATAATAATAGTTGTTGTTGTTGTTATTACTATTACTATTATTTAGGTATAATTATAATTATTATTATTATTTTATTATTATTATTATTATTATTACTACTACTATTTGGATGTTATTGGTGTTGTTGTTGTTGGTTATTGGTGTTGTTGTTGGTAATGATGATTTTGGTGTTGTACCAATCATAATACCAATAATAATAATTATTATTAGGTGTTATTATTATTATTATTATTATTAATATTGGAATTATTATTGTTATTACTACTATTATGGTGGTGGTGGTGGTGGTGGTGGTTGTTGTTGTTGTTGTTGTTGTTGTTGTTGTTATCGGTACAACAACAACACAATCATAATAGTTGTAATAATAATAATAATAATGATAATAGTACTATTATTTTGGTGGTTGTTATTACTATTATTGGTAATATTATGGTGATTGTTGTTGAGCCAATAATAAAACCAACACCACAATCATAATAGTAATAATAATATTACTATTATGTGTTATTGTTTATTATTATTCTAAATATTATTATTATTATTGGTATTATTAATATTGTTGTTGCTATTATTATTATTGTTACCAATTATATTTCCCTATTACAAAACAAAGGCCAGTGTTATGGCTTATATTTTTAAGTGAGTTTGTTTTGTTGTATTACGATTGTATTTATTATTAATATGTTTTATTATTTTTATTATTATTATATTTCTTCCTTTCAAATCAAAGCTTCTAAGATGATCGAGTAGGTCGAACAGTAGGTTTGAAATGTTTATGAATAAGAATTGGTATGAATAGTTTATACACAAACACGCGTATTAGTATATATATAAATTTGTGTATATTAAAAAAAATATATATATTTTATTATTAAATTTTTTTTCTTCGCCAGTCAGACCTGACTACTGTTTTAAGAAAAAAACTGTTTTGCAGTCATGTTTGATTTGAAAAGTTTTTATTTTCTTTCCTCAGAGTGGCTCTGGACAGCGCAGTCAGAACGCCTCCATTCAACAGAAGTCCCAGATCAACAAATCTGGATACAACAGCTACAACTGGGGAGGCAATTAACACCCCGATCCTGTCCGGCTCTGTCTGCAGTTCCAAAGGCTGGATCAGTGGAAGTTTTCTTTTCTCCCCCAGATGATCTCCTATTCTTTTCCCCCTCAATCCTCCACGGCGCCCCTCTCCTCTCTCTCTCCCCGTCTGCTTGGTCACCCTGCAGTTCCAGCCTCAGTCCTCAGGTGGTGCTGTTCCGAGAGAGATGCAGCACTGTAAGCGCCGCCACACCAGGATGAGACCAGGGGGAGACATCTGAACGCCAATATATGGATAGTTACTTAGGCCTTCATGATGGGAGTATTGAGTATTCAAAGTTTGTATTGTTCAAAATGCATAAAAAGCCCTTGAATCCCCCCCCCCCCCACCCCTCCTTTAATTTTACTTTCATTCTGTAACATAGAAGTTTTCTAAAAGGACAGATGTTTAGGTGTTTTTGTTTTTTTCCCTCCTCTTTTTTTCATTTGCTGACGGATAAAATGAAAAAGAGAGGTTTGATTAAGAAAGGGAGGGCAGGATTGAGTTTGTTTTCCCTCAAAGAGTTGATTATTTTCCTGCTTTCTCTTTCTTTGCTTGATCTGCAGTCCTCTGTTCTCCCCTGCTATATGTTTTTACCAAATTTTATTTTGGGCAAAAAGGATGATATCACTCTAAATCGGCTAGTTGCAGTTGTGAAGTTTATTTTTTACCAAATATAAATAGATATATGGAGATAACAAAAAAAAATCAAAGTGTATAGGTGAGTTGACAGGCTTTGGATCTGTATTGCGTGTGTATGTGCATGTGCGTTTGGGTTTATTTTCTATCTGAGCGAATGGATGAGTGGCATCGTCAGGGTGGCCAGTGTATGAATGTTGTGCTTCTAGACTAGGCTTCAATGCGTATTCATTTTAATTCCTTTATTGGAGCCTTACTGTACTCTCTGGATGTGAGAAGTGCACTGGTCACCTTATACTTCAGATTGTTATTATTTTCCTTCCGCAGACTGATTTATTAACCGCACTTCCTGTTGCAGGGAGACTGGATTGCGTTCGGGCATGACTTTTGACCTCGTTGTTTTGCCATAAGCGTGACGTTTCTCTCATTTGCTTTGGGATTAAGAGGTCACCCCGTGTGTGTTTTTTGTTTTGGGCCACCCTGTGTTTTCTCTGTCCTCCTTTCTGACCTGCAGTCTTTCTCCTCCCGTCTGTCCCCCAAATATATTCTTTTAGTAATCTGATTATTAGGAAAGTGCTGATGGACAGAATTGTACTATGGGTATTTTCTTTTTGTTTGTTTTTTTTTTCTTTGTCAGTGACTTTCTTTTTGTACTGTGCGTTTTAAAAAGATTTAAATGGATAAACTTGTCTTGTACATATATATATATATATAAAAAACACAAGTACTGTAGTCTGTTTGTTTGATGGCTTCTTTTCTCCCCTCTCGAATCCCTACACAGACTTGTTAGCATTTCGTTTTGTTTCATAATGTTTTTTTATTTTGTAAAAAATATATATATAAATATTAAGTAAATAAACAAGAAAAAGACATTTTCATCATTTTTTTGGGATGTGAATGTCTTTTTTAAGAAAACCGAAGTTTGTGTGCCTCTTTAACTGCAGTCTGCTTCTTTGTTCAGGTTGATCACGTCAAGTGTTGCTTTGCAAATGTACATTCACATCTTATTTTTTAAATCTAATACAAGGAGCCCTGTTGCCTTGGGGTTTAAAATGTATTGGTTTCTCAATTTATTATGTAAAAATAGGACTGAAATGATAGTTAAGTGTCTGAATACAAATCTTACCACAGTTGCTGGATGTAGAATATATTTAAATAATTTGGTTTACGATGCATATGTAGATTACCTAAATATCTAATCCAATACTAGATTACAGATAAAGTAAGGTAGATTTAAATTTTTGATGTGCTTTTTATTTAACTTTTTAACTTGCCAACAATATAAAACCTCTTTATTTAAAAATACATATTTTTTACTTAACACAGTAATTTAATAGAATTTATTCAAAGATATTACTTTTAAACTTGATGAATTAAAATTAAGCAATTTTAAAATCTTCATGAATGTTTAAACTTGCACATTTTGATAGTATAAGTCCTTTATTTCTCCCATACATATCCTACATAACATAAATATAGTCTGTTTTTCTGTTGAACACAGATATTTAAGAATATTAGAAATAGGTAGCTACTTACCTCTATAGAAGGGGAAAATAAATAAATAACTATAAAAGTCAACGGCTACTTGTTTCCAGCATTCTTGTTATTTACAGTAGAAACAAACTAACCGGTCTGAAACAAATTAAACACTTTTTTTTTTTTTTTTTTTTTTTTTTTTTTTTTTTTACAAATAGTTATAGAAATAGTTTAGATTTTTTTTACAGCGTATAACCATGATGACATTACCTTGTTGGTAACGTTTGGTTATTTGTGAACTATCGAAAGTTTAGTATATACTTTTAATTTCAAAATGCAGCCGATAAACTTCCGGTAAAACGTGTATGTAATCGTTTTAAATTTCATAAGGTTCATTTTACAGTATCGATACTTTATGTAACTAAATATAATCCAACTTAATTGACTTAAGCATTTGTTTAGAAAGAAAGCGTTAAAAGATAACAGACGCAAGAAGGAACACATCATGCCGTGTGGGACTTTAATTTTGAAACTTGTGCGGAAGCAGGTGGAAAGCTCTAGTAGGTTTCCTCACTGTTCTTCCTGCGCTAATCTCTGATGCAACTCTGTTTGTTATGGTGGCATTTTGTGAAGGTCTCAGGATTCTGTCCATAAATGAGCGTTTTTGATCTGTTTCGTGGGTTTTTCGGGGTTCCCGGAGGTCATTATCGAGAAGATGGCCGCAGGTGAGTTTGTCAAATTGTTAAAATAAGTTCAAACGTCACCTGACAGCTGCTGCTGTTAAACAGATAATGTTTAAATATATAACCACGTGTATTTTGTGTTGTTCTGTGCGTTATGTACTTAATTTATATTTTATCTGCAAATATTACGGTTTGTAACTTGTGAATTGCATCCTTTGTGTTAAGTTAATAGCATAATGGTTAAAGCAAAACGATGATCGTTTAAATGGTAATCTTGTGTGTAGAAGTTATGTAATCTAATATAATTCATCTCGCTTTCTTGAGGTTTTTGTATCGTTAATGGTTTTAATACAAGTAACATTTAAACATTTTTAAATAAACAAAAGCGTTTATATATTGAAATTAAATTATGTTCGTGTCATTATAAGTTTTAATATATATGTTAGATAGACAATAACTTTGCAAGTACACAGATTATTTGGTCCAGTTTTATTTTCGAGTAAGTAACAGCTGAGATGTAGAGATGTGAAGCCATATGGAACATTCTTTCACTTTTATTTTGACACACCAGAACATGAAATGGTAAACACCGTGTTGCTCCTTGAAACATTAACACACACCTCTTCATAAGTACTTTAATTAAATGAGACTTAATTATTGCGGTTTCACATTTTAAAGTAGTAATAAGTATGAAAAATTCAGCAACAGATGACATCAGAATATCCTAATATAAAGAGAAGAAATATGAAAGAAAAGATAAAAGAATATTAATTTTCTTTTCGGCTTAGTCCCTTTAGTAATCAGTGGTCACCACAGCCGAATAAACCGCCAACTCATCCAGCATATGTTGTACGCAGCGGATGACCTTCCAGCTGCAATCCAACTCTGGGAAGCACGCATACACTATGGCCAATTTAGCTTCAATTCACCTGTTCCACATGTCTTTGGAATATGGGGGAAACCCACGCCAACACAGGGAGAACATGCAAACTCCACACAGAAATGCCAACTGACCCAGCCGAGACTCTGCGACCTTCCTGCTGTGAGGCGATCTTGCTACCCACTGCACCACCGTGATGCCCTGTACAAATATGTACACTGGATGTAGTTTTATGAACCCCCCCACCCAAAAAAAAAGCAGAGCAACAGAATATAAGCAGCATATTTTTTGACCCAAGAATATTTATCTTAAAATCATGCTTAGACTTGCATGCTAAAATGTTATATTTGTTAAATAAACATTCATAATTTTTAGTAATAATTAAGATATTTTCATTACCTGTCACTTGATGTTACACTTATCTTTATTTTCTTTAATTAACTATTATTGTTTTTACACCAAACCTAGATTAAATATATTTTAAACTATACAAAGGGTTTTTAATGGTGGTTAAAAATCCAACGGCACTTTGCATATAACTGTAAGCACTTTTGGTGTAATGGTAATCAACATAAATAATGATTTTTTTTCTTTTAAATGTAGACCTTGTTGGCATAAATAATATTAATTTGTCCTATATTGCGCCAGATTAATCAGCTACAGTGATGTTTAGTTTAGAGTGGTCTGACAATTTGAATCATGGTTTTTTTTAATACAGGGACCCCTTCTTTGATGGAATGATTCATGAAGATGATGATGATGAAGACGAGGATGACTTTAACAGACCCCATCGGGATCCGTTTGACGATGCCTTCAGGTTTGGATTCAGTTTCGGTCCAGGCGGGGCACGCTTTGAAGAGCCTCAGATGTTCGGCCAGATCTTCAGAGACATGGAGGAGATGTTTGCTGGTCTGGGACGCTTTGATGAGCGACATGGATTTGGACCGAGAGGTGTGTCTCTTTGCTCTGTCCCTTTTCAATTTAACATTTTGAATGACCAATTATAGTTAATTTATAAACAATAAGGTGACATGGGTGAGCAGTGGATAGCATGATCGCCTCACAGCAAGAAGGTCGCTGGTTTGAGCCTCGGCTGGGCATTTCTGTGTGGAGCTTGCATGTTTTCCCTGTGTTCACGTGGGTTTCCTCTGGGTGCGCCGGTTTCTCCCACAGTCCAAAGTGTGCTGTAGGTAGTCTAAATTGGCCATAATGTATGTGTGTGAATGTGTATGGGTGTTTCCCAGTGATGGGTTGCAGCTGGAAGGGCATCTGTTGCGTAAAACATATGCTGGATAAGTTGGCGGTTCACACCGCTGTGTTGACCCCTGATGAAAAAAGGGGCTAAGCCGAAAAGAAAATAAATGACTGACTGAATGAATGAAGATGTTATAATAATAAAGAATACTTATGAGAAGAGCAACATGAGTGTTGACATTACAAAGTATTCAATTTCTTTCCTTTTTTGGTACTAAATGACCCCAAATTACTGAAAAAATACCCCAAGATAAAAATTTCTAAACTGTCCATACCTTAGCCGAATACACAATGACAGGCTTGTCATAATTTTACAAATTGTCTTACAATGTCAGAACAGGGTAATAATTTACAGTTTGTTGTGAAATAAGCTAATTGATGATGGTTAGATCAGCTCATTGCACAATTTATTGTATTACTTTCCCCCTCAGATTTGGTCAAAACAAAAGTGGCCGATGTATTTTATTGCTTGTTCAGATGACATTCTCCAGTTAAAATTACTAATTGAGTGAAAGTGTCTAGGCCAGTATCTACACCAGTGCAAATAACCACAATCGCGCATTTTCAAACTGAGACAGAACTCGCGGACTGCTGCTTTACAACTGACCTTATTGAGTTCAAATACAGTTGAAGTCAAAATTATTCGGCCTTCTGTGAATTTTTTTTAGTATTTTTTTTAAAAAATCTTTCCCAAATGATGTTTAACAGAGCAAGGAAATTATCATAGTATTACCTATAATATTCTTTCTTCTGGTGAAAATCTTATTTATTTATTTTTCCAGCTAGAATAAAAGCAGTTTGAATTTTATTTATAGTATTTTACGGTCAATATTATTATCCCCCTTAATCAATTTTTTTTTTTTCAGTATGTCTACAGAACAAACCATCGTTATACAGTGCCTTGCCTAATTACCCTAACCTGCCTAGGTAACCTAGTTAAGCCTCTAAATGTCACTTTAAGCTGTATAGAAGGGTAGAAATATCTAGTAAAACATTGTTTACTGTCATCATGGCAAAGATAAAATAAATCAGTTATAAGAAATGAGTTATTAAAACTAATATGATTAGATATGTGTTGAAAAAAATTGTTTGAGTTAAACAGAAAAAATATAAAGGGGTCTAATTAGTCAGCCTTCAACTGTGTGTACATTCTCTAACTGATTGTGGTTCACAATTGCACTGGTTTAAGTGATGATACATTTCTAGCATCATCTGTTCTGCTTCTTCCCATCAGGTTTCCCGTCAATAGAAGCTCCACCTCCACAGGAAGGAGTTGAGAAAGGCAGGAGTGGGACAGGAAGTGGGAATCCCATCAGAGATTTCATGTTGAAGTCTCCTGACCGCTCACCTAAAGATCCAGAGCACAGAGAGGATTCTCCACCAAATCATCCTCACAGGAGGCCTTTCTCAAAGGTAAATCGAGGTCTGCCAGTGAATATCTGCAGTCTCTCCATTCCAGCGTCTCATCTTATTGGCTTTCTTTCATTTCAGTTCAACGATATTTGGAAAGATGGACTGTTAAAACCAAAGGGGGAAGACAAAAGGGAGGATGGAGGTAATGCATCTTGTGCAGGTTTTCACAACAATTATACAAGTCTGAGAGCAGATATAGTTCTCAAAACCATTCAGTAGGTTTCCATTTAATTTTTTTGTTACAGATAAAGCTGATGGATTTGCTAATTATTGATTCAATTAAGCTAATTTGACAACCTTTTTCTTTAGCGGGGGATCTCTGTATATACTAAATATTCTAGATTACCTACTTAACGAAGGATAGCGCGCTACTTAACAAAGGGTAAATGCAAATTTAATTTAATAATGGGAAAATATAACATCTAATTTATGTTTATTTATATTGTATTATAAATAGTTTTTAAATATCATAAGATGATGAATGTCACATAAAAACGTAAATTAGCAGAAATTAATTTACAAACACTCTAATTTACATAAGGTAATCATCTGAGCATTGCTGTTATCATCTTACAGATGTTCCTTCAACAAATCTTTTGTTTTCTTGTTCTTGCCTCAGATCTGGACTCACAGGTGTCTTCAGGTGGACTGGACCAGATCTTGAAAGATCCAGCACCTTCACAGCCAAAAACAAGGTCATTTTTTAAGTCTGTCAGCGTCACCAAGGTGGTCCGACCGGATGGAGTGAGTGGATCATTTTGTCTTCAATACTATTTCTAAATACAATCATTGTAGAATTATATTTCAGGCTGTAAATATGCTCTGCATTTATGCTTATAATAACGGAGAGTGTGTGTGTCTCTGTCTGTCTGTCTGTCTGTCTGTGTAGACTGTAGAAGAACGGCGAACAGTCAGAGATGGAGAAGGTAATGAAGAGACGACCGTGACCATCTCAGAAAGGCCAGGTGGGCAAGATAGGCCAGTCCTGGATCAGTCTGGTCCTTTAATGCCAGGTTAGTGGTTTAATAATCTTTTTTTCTGTAAATAAAGATTATTAAGCTATAGATTATGTTTATTGTACTTTACTTAAACTCTATCCAATGTATTTATTTAATGTATGTTTATATAAAAATTTCATAAAAACAAAAAACAAAAAATGAATAGTTATAATTAGATGTGCAATGTTTGCATACATGTTTGCATACAGTTTATTATTTGAGTGTGGATTATTAAAATATATATATATATATATATATATATATATATATATATATACAACAGTTCTGTCTGGTTCTCAAATCTGATTGGCTGATAGCCGTGCGATATTCTGCAATATCAGAACTCCTACAGCCTCTTTACCCTTTGTGTATTACTCCGCCCACATACAGCCAGCAAAAAGCAGACACTACAGATCTAAAGTTTAAAAGATGCACGCTCAACTGTTTAACTGTCAGCTTATGATTTGAATCCAGAAGAAAGTAGTTCCTCATACAAAAGGGTTTTTGAGACTCTCCTTGTTTGATTTTGTTTTTATATACACAATTATGCTGTCAAACTGTTGTATAAACGCAATATCACACTCGTAGCAGTGTGATATGGCTGTATATCGGCAGTGGTGTGGGCACAACGCACGGCTCCCACCAGTGCCGATATACAGCCATATCGCACTGCTACTCGTGTGATATTGCTCATATATATATATATATATATAATATATATATTTAAAAATATTTATTGTAATTGTAAAAATATTGTAATTTAAAGAAAGACAGAGACACAATTTAAGTAAACTGCTACTTAATAAAAAACAAGCAATTTTATGATTAGTTTTCTCCACCGCTGTTCCCCAAAAAGCTAAGATCTCAAAACCAAGGATCTTACTAAAAGTTATCTATGCGTATCATCCCCCCTTAGCATTAATGTTAATAAAATGTCTTCACATTTACATAAAGTCTTTTGCATTTACAGTATTTGTACATTAGACATATTTATTTGTAATCATTCAGTGATGTGTTTTCTGCATCTTTCAGGTGGTTCTGACATGCAGGATGATTTCTCCATGTTTTCCAAGTTCTTCAGAGGCTTTCGAAGTTAAAAGAGTTTTGGAACCAAAACCGAAGGACAATCTCTTTCCCGGCAAACCCACCACGATCACAATATTTCATTCTTAAGTATATTTGTGGAGATCCACAACATCAACATTGATCAAATATCACACAATGAACCTCAAAACTCTGCTGACTTTTTCATTTTTTATATAATTTCCATTAAAGATATGCAAATAATTATATAGACCGAACTTTGGGTTAGTTGGGTTTTGTTCAGAAATGACACTTTAATATATTTAAACATTTTATTTCAATAGGTGTAAATAAAAAAACTAAATGAAGTCTGCCTTACGGTCTCATGAATTGTTTTCAGGAACATCTAAATGTGGAAGCTGGCATATTTTCTGTATCTGAAGAGCACTAATTTAAGCAAACAGCTCTTTTTATTGGATAAATAGAGCAAACGCAGTACATTGTATTTTTAAGTGATTCTAAATGTAAGAGAGCTGCTCGTTTTGACAGCTGCTTAGCATTCTGAGGTCAAGTCAGTAGTAGCAGCTCATCAAAATTTAGTAAAGTAAGCTAGCAACTAAAACTAAGGGAAAACAATAATTATAGGATGGATTTGGAGTTGGATTCTTGTGTTTCTCATGTATTCTTGTAAACTGACAGTCTGAAATCTGCATTCACTTATATAGTAGGTACACGGTCAACTTAAAAATGGAGGAAGAAAGATCATTTAAAGGGATAGTTCGCCAAAAAAAAAAAAATACTCACAATTTATTCACTTTCAATCTGTTCCAAACCTTTATAATTTTCTTCACAAGAGAAGATATTTTGAAGAAAGCTGAAACCACTGACTACCAAAGTAGATAAAAACAAATATCATGCAATTCAGTGGTTACAGGTTTGCTGTATTCTTTAAAATGTTTTCTTTTAAACGGGTTTTTAACTAGTGAAGAGCAAGTAAATAATAGCCCCTTTCACACAGTGATACCGGTAAATATCTGGAAAATTTCCGGAACGACTTTACCGGTATATTCAAAAAAGCGCTGTTCACACAGGCGAGGATGTTACGGAAATTTTCCGGAAAAGAGCATTCACACATCCATTCCAAAATACCGGTAAATTCTGACATCATTCACCACAAATGAGCTTTAAACGGCTGCGCTTGTATTTGTAAACATTTGACTAAATTACAAACTCTGTGGATGATCAATATTGTGAACAACTTTCGCAGGATCACTTTCGCATGTCGAGATGTTCATAATATGTGCATGTGCAGGTTGCTCAACACTGTTGCTCAAACTATGCATCTAAATTTACTTTAACGCGAATACAAACATCTATTTCACAAGAAAAGTGTCTCGTGACCACTTACGAAATCCATCGCTGCTCTGGATCTGCTGGTTTATATTGTTGAATGATTCTTGCCGAGACTGATTGGTGCAATTATGGATGAACCCCTATAATGTATATTTGTATTATCTATTATTTTCATTTATTCATTCATTTTCTTGTCGGCTTAGTCCCTTTATTAATCCGGGGTCGCCACACAGAATAAACCTGCCAACCTGCCATGTTGCACGCAAAGCTTGAAGGTAAACAAACAACGGCTTATCATAAGCATCTCATCGATGATTATTTACACAGTTGGCATTAAGAAGAACATATAAACGTGATCTGACTAACTTCTAGCAGCTAAATGCGTCTGGGAAAATATTCAAAGGCTTTTATCCTCACAAACCCAGCGGACGTAAATGCGTCTGACTGTTGTGATTGGCTAAAGCAGACGTCTCACGTCAGCACGTTCTAGACGTGCACGTGCTTATTACGGCAATCTTCCTGCTGCATTCACACAGCGCAGCCTTCCGGCAAATTACCGGTAATGTTACAACTTCTCTTTCCAGAAAATAGCCAGAACGAATTTACCGGTATTTTCAAAAAGGACCTGTTCACACATACAACCTTTCCAGGAAAATTGCCGGCAATTTTCCGGAAAGGTCTGTATGTGTGAAATGGGGCTATAGACAGAATTTTCAGTTTTGGGTGAACTATCCCTTTAACACTGGTGTCCTAAACTATGTGTGCCTGGGCTACCTTGCAGACCAGCTCAGCACTAAAAGTACAAGATTTTTCCTTGTTACAAAAATATCATGTTTCAGGCTAATATAAAAGATAAAGCATTATAAAATAATGTGATATTGTTTTGAATGAGGTAAACATACAATTGTAGAGTTGTTATTGTTTATTCTTCATTAAAAACAAAGCATTAACTTTGGTGTAAAGTATCCTACATTTGGTTTTTAATCCTTAAAGAGCTGTATAATTGTACAGTTTAGAAACAAAGTATGCCATTAGGATTCCTGGCATATAGGAGCTACATTTATTAGCTTTTTGAGAACACAAAAGAAGACATTTTGAAGAAACCTGTATCCTGACTTCCATAGTAGAAAAAGAAAATAGTATTGAAATCAATGGTTTCCTGCTGTCTTCAAATGTTTACTTGTATAGTCATCAAGAAATAGTCAAACGTGTTTTGAACAAGTGAAAGTTGAGTAAATGATGGCAGAATTATCATTTTTGGGTGAACTATCCCTTTAACAGGCAGCAGAGTTTGTAAACGCTTGGGGTTATGTTTGTATTACACCTATGATTTATGTTATGTATGGTTTGCTTGTGATTGCACCAAATAAGATCTTTATCTAGTGACATCAGATCAGACATCAGTGAATGAAGTCAGCTTTATGGAGATTGACTTTATTCTCAGTTATCTAGTTATTATCTTCTTAGTTGATAACCTAAGAAGCAAGCCCTACAGATACAAGATCACCGGAAATATGCTCAACATTGTTGGCTGTTGTTGAGTCTTACTATCATGGAATCACAGAAGTGATCAGAGACATCGAGGGAACGTTTCTGATGTCAACTAGTGTAGCTTTATTAAGAAATATGATAGGGCCAAAATAAATTAAATGACGTTGAATTATTTACTTTTTTGGTGAAGTTTAAAAAATTGTTAGGTTGATTCAGCTTACATCTGACTCGCATGAACCTAACCATTAGGGTACTTTTTATTATTTTAAATAAATTTGTAGCTAATTTTAAAAAATGAATGTTTTGGGTATAATGAAAATTATACCCAATAAATGAAAATAATATTAACATTTGTGATGTATTTTTACGTTTTAATCTCCACCAAAAATGTGAAATCTAAAAATGAAAATATACAAATTATACTACACGTTTTGATGTTAGGTGTAGATTTTGTGATTAAAGTACAGTATATACACTCAAAAACATTATTAGCAATTTTTTAAAACTACATCAAAATGAGCTAAAACACATTTTTTAATTATTATTATTTTAAATAAATTTGTAGCTAATTGACCATTTTTGGATAATTTTTAGTGTATAACGTGCATAAAATATATAAAACGTTAACAATGGTTTTCTTTTTAGTATGTATATATTTTTTATGCAGCTTAAAGTTTACTCACATGGGCAAATCTAACCATTGGGGTATATTTTTACAATGATTTTAAATGTGTAGCTAACTCACCCAAGTTTGTCAAAAATAAAATGTTTAGAATGTATAAAGTGTATAATACATATAAAGCATCATGCAATAGTTTTCTTTTTAGCATGTATTTATGTTTTATATTCAGTTTTGTTTAAAATTAGTCAACTATTACACCTAAATGAATTGCTCTTGAAAGTATTTTGCATGATTTATGATTTATTTTAGAGACAGTTCACCTAAAAAAAAAAAGATAATATTTTTTTTACTCATCATCCTCCACTTGTTTCAAACCTGCTTGAGTTTCCCAAAGGAAGATATACTGAAGAATGTTGGTGGAAAAACTTGACTTTGATAGCATGTTTGAAAACCGTTGACTTTGATAGCATGTTATGGATGTCAAGAGGGTGTGAATTACAAGGGGAGTTGGGGGGGATTGACCCCCCTGATTAACACTCAATCCCCCCTGAAGGGCGTCAAAAGAAGATGTATGGGCGGATTAGCCTTTAAATAGTGAGAAATAGTTTTCCATGATTTGTATATTAAATAATAATATCAATATTTAAAATAATAGATAGGGGCGACGCAGTAGGTAGTGCTGTCACAGCGAGAAGGTCGCTGGTTCGATGGTACAGGTGAATTGGGTAGGCTAAATTGTCCGTAGTTTATGAGTGTGTGTAAATGAATGTGTGTGTGGATGTTTCCCAGAGATGGGTTGCAGCTGTAAGGGCATCCGCTGCGTAAAAGCGTGCTGGATAAGTTGACAGGTTTATTCTACTGTGGCGACCCCGGATTAATAAAGGGACTAAGCCGACAAGAAAATGAATGAATAAATGAAAATAATAGATAATACAAATATACATTATAGGGGTTCATCCATAATTGCACCAATCAGTCTCTGCAAGAATCATTCAACAATATAAACCTGCAGATCCAGAGCAGCGATGGTTTTGTAAGTGGTCACGAGACACTTTTCTTGTGAAATTGGTGTTTTATATTCAAGTTAAAGTAAATTTAGATGCATAGTTTGAGCTATAGTAAGCTGATATAATCAGAGGTTACTGTACATCAGAATGCATTAAATATCACTCAAAACACTGAAAACTTAAACACGTCTTATTCATTCATTTGATGTCATTTAAATAAATAAATTTGATAACCTACCAAAAAAGTAGATCCCCATGATTGCCAATGTATAACTCGGACCCTGCATGTCAATAGCTGTTTTTTTCTGAACATTCTTCAGAATTTCTTCCTTATCTTGTTTCAATGTTAGATGTAAATTCATAAAAGATTAGAACCAGTTTAGTGTGAGTAAACAAGGGATTTTTTTAGTTTTGGGTGAACTGTGCCTTTAAGCTGTGTTTTCCAGTATAATTTGTCAAAAAAAAAAACTTTTTTTTTTTTTTTTTTTTTAAAGTGAAGAGTGAAATATTTCTGCACATAGTCCTGTATATGCCAACAGTGCATCACAGATAAAGGTTAACAATAAACTGCTCATCGTTTTATGACACAAAAGGGCAATGTACTACCTGTAATGGTCTATCCTTCCCCTGACAGACACATAAAACACACTTTAACCACAACAGACACTCTGAGTTTACTCGTGTGCTGTGATAATGAGTTCTTCTGGATGAGCATGTTTTCATTACAGAGCTTCTCCATAATCTAATGAATCTGGCATTTACTTCACTGTAAACAGAAGAAAGTGCAGTGATGGACCGTCTGCTGAGGAGATACCGAATCAAGAGTCGTCTGCCCAGAGAATGTTTGGCGGAGTTTTTTGGAGTCTATGTTTTAATAGTAAGTCAAAAATCTTAACAATTGCATTTGCATCATGAACATGTGCTACATGAACTGAGGCTTAAATTTATGAATGTTTGGAGATTCGTATTATGTTATTTGGGAACTTTAACAATTAGGTTAAATGAACTAACAATGAAACACTCCACTTACTGCTTGCTCAAACTGCTTATTTAAATGAGCTGAATCAAAACAATTCTTGATTTCTTTGGAACAACTGAATTATTTTATATTCAATCCACTTAAATTTGTAAAAACAATCAAGTTAACACAATCAATTTGGAAACTGAGTGGATTTTTTTTTACAGTCTACAATATTTAATAATCTTAGTTAATGTTAATGATGGTTAATAAACATACGACTTTTAATTATTCATGTTATTAATTTTACTGTCAATTAGTAAATAGTAAAATTGATAAATCTGGGTAGTAAAATTAAGAAATGGTAACAAATGAAGTGTGTGTGTTTATACATTGTCAATTGATTATAATTGGCAAATTAATAGCACATTCTAATTGATTAATTCATTACACATCATGATTAATGTAGAAACTAATATTAATGTTTATTTAATAATGAAAATTAATGTGTTTGGTATAATGAAAATTATACCCAATAAATTAAAATAATATTAACATTTGTAATGTATTTTTACGTTTTAATCTCCACCAAAAATGTGAAATCTAAAAATGAAAATATACAAATTATACTACACGTTTTGATGTTAGGTGTAGATTTTGTGATTGAAGTACAGTATATACACTCAAAAACATTATTAGCAATTTTTTAAACTACTTGTTTTGGGGGGGGGGGGGGGTAACTTAATAGTTTTAATCCACTTCAATTTGTAAAAACATTTAAGTTGCGACAACATTAGGTAATTAGTGTGGAACCCAGCATTTTTTTTTTTTTTACAGTGTATTAAATATTTGTTATAGGGACCTTCCACCCGCCCCTTAAAAATCTTTTTTCCTTACTAGTAATTATAGTTTCACAAAATTAAAGCATAATTTAAAGACCATACACACCCCATTTTGAAAATGAATATTATATAGATACTTTTCACAAAACTAAATATTTTATTAAACGATTATATTGATTAAAATAAGAGTTTGGTCACCTAACATTTTTACGAATGGAAATATAAACTAAATTCGATATATGTTTTTGTTTCTCCAGGTTCTTCCTCTTGGTTACACTTTATTTTATGTTTCATTACCTACTATGAACGTACATTTCAATTAATAATTGCACTTTGTATATACAGTACATACATTGTACTTATATTTTGCAATTATTGGCATGCAATTGCATCTGTAATTAATTTTTGTACGTATACATTTATAATTACATTGTGGACCCATCCTTTAAACCTTGACCAACCCTTAAACCTACATACCACCAAACCTGTCCCTAACCCTACCTGTTTACAAGCTTAATAGTCTTCTGCAATACAATATGAGCACATCAAGTGCATTGTACTTAATTTTAGATGTGAGTAGTAGTTAATATAACTCTAAATAAAGTGTAAAGAAGGTCTGCACTGTAAAAAAGCCAAGACAACAAATATTTGTGTTGCTTTAACCTTTTTTTAATAAGTTAATCAGGTTGCAACTTAATTCTTAATATTATTAGTAAGTTGAGATGACTAGAAAAGTCAATTTGATTCAACTAAAAAAAATCAGGCAGCAAGAATTTTGTTTACAGGTTTCAAGAATCACTAAAGATGTGTAATTTCAAATAAAACTGAAAAAGCACTTATAAGAAAGTATAAATCATAATCATAATAGTCCATTAAGGAGCTCGTTTATGGAGCTCAAGCCTGTTTGAAGACTTTGAACTGCTTAATCTTTTCCACCGCTTCACTGGAAATACAATTAACAGCATCTCATACTGCCATAAACCTTCTCACTATAGACACTGTGTCTTCTTCATATGGATACACATGATTAATTCTCATATTTGTTGCTTATATAATATTGCTGCCTCCACACTGAAGCTGTTCGGGTGTGGATCAGTGGCTCAGGTCACCACCTCTCAGAATACCAAGGGAGAGTACCTGTCAATCAACCTGGGCTTCGCACTGGGAACCACATTTGGCATCTACATTGCAAAAGGAGTGTCAGGTAGGAACTAATAGAGTTCTATATTATATCATTAAGACATCAATTAAAGCATATCATTCATAAATTGAGCTGAAATAGCTTTTAAATAACGTAGCCAGTTAATTTTCTAAGTAACGTTAGATCCGCGACGGTTTACCTAATACAATGCACGTGACTGAGCACTGAGCAGATATTTGTCTCGTGTTTTAGGAGCTCACCTGAATCCAGCGGTTTCCGTCAGTTTGTGTGTTTTGGGCAGGTTTTCGTGGACTCGTCTTCCTTTCTACGTGTGTTCGCAGCTCTTCGGTGCATTTCTGGCTGCAGCAACGGTTGCCCTGCAGTATTATGGTGAGTGGAGATTAATCCTTGAGGTGGCCGATACAGAAATAAAGCCGCAAGAGCTGAGGGAGGGGGTAACTTGAGACACGTCAATCATCTTGCATGTGCGTCTTGTTTGTTTTCTTTGTCGCACATTTTACAACCAAGTGTTCACAGAAAGACGAAGACAGACTTAAAATCCAATTGATGAATAATATGGTCAACATCAACGGGGAACTCCCACATTTACCACCCCCTTTCTGCCAGCAACAGGTGCTTTAAGGGGACCTATTATGCAAAAATCACTTTTATAAGCGGTTTAAACACAGTTGTTTGGCAACAGTTTGTGAATATGCATCTTTTTGGTTAACAATTTGGTTTGCATCTTATGGTTAACAATAATTATTTCTATTTTTTAAATTATCACAATTCATAAAAACAGTATGTAGAAACACTTTGATTGACATTCTCTGCTTGTACTGTCATCAAAGGGGGAAACCCCGCCCATTAGTGACGATCTTTCCCTCATTAGCATAGACAGCCCTGAGTGAGAAGCAGCTGTCTGCTGTTAGAGTTTTGATCCGCTTCTATGCTGACACACAGGCATTTGTAGCTTTTGAAAAGAGGAAACACAATCTCGTTTGAATTTAAAACGACCCTCAGCAAAACAACACAGTTTGGATCAAAGCCTAAAAGTTATTTGTGTGGTATTTTGAGATTAAACTTCATAGACACTGTAGTGACATCAGAGAGTTATTTTACATCTTAGGGTGCTTTCACATTTGGTTCATTTGGCTGGACCTTACCCAAGTTCGACTGTACCCCCTATAGCCACCTTCTCGGTTAGTTTGTGTTTACACTGTCTTTTTTCCTTCTGAACGCTTGTGTTATCGAGCAGCTGTTTTGTTTATATGGAAGGCCAATGCTAGGTGACGGTCACGAAAGCAAATCGCTAAAATGGAAAGACTTCCGCTAATCCCTGTCGATTTGCTTTTACTGAAGCTTTTAGTTTTGGACATACAGAAAGCGATACACGTCCATCTGTTGCTGCTGCTGCTGCAAAAAAAAAAACATTATAAACATGCAGAAACTGTTTTTGGAGGATACAAGCAGACATGACTGTGTTTGCCATGGCTCAGTCCTGCTTGTCACCTAGGTACAGTATGTGATACACACACACGAATGAACGTTATAAAAACGATAGTTTGTTGTACAGTCGGCGGTTCACTTCAGTTATTTGGTACGATTGCATTCATACCAGAAGTGAACCGGACCAGAGTTTGCATGAATTGCACCCCAGACCACCTCTTTCAGGCGGAATCAGGTACGGTTCATGGGTGCGCACTTGAGTTCAGAAGACACGTATACACCAGCTAAACATACCGTACTATGACGTCAAACGAACCCGGGTGCGGACCAAAAGTGCTAGTGCGAAAGCACCCTTATAAAAAGAGGCCTAATAGGTCCCCTTTAACTCACAATCAATGACTCTCACGTTTTCCCCTGGCCACATGACATTAAATATTTACATGGCTCCTATAATTCTGCTTATCTCATATGCAATCTATATATAAAAAACAAATGTTTCTATTGATATGTGTTTGTTGACAGACGCCATAATGGATTTCACTGGAGGGCATCTGACAGTCAGTGGTGCCACGGCTACAGCGGGCATCTTCTCAACTTATCCAGCAGATTATCTGAGTCTGTGGGGAGGAGTGGTAGACCAGGTCAGTAATGGACTGAACATGCATTTGTAAAATGAATGATGTAAAAATGTAAAAGAGGAAGTGTAAAATATAAACATACTAAATGAAAATTACCAATTTGTCTCTGCTGTGTTTACGAGACAAACCCCTTTATTTTTGTTAATTAATTAATTTATTTTCCCAAATATTGCTTAGCGCATCTTTAATTGGTTAAAGGAATAGTTCCAATAAAAAAAAAACTGAAGTCAATGGCTCTATTCTTCCAACATTCTTCATTATATCTTCCTTTGTGTTCAACGCATTTTTTAAATTAACTTCAGCCATAAAAAGAAACTCAAACAGGTTTGAAACAAGTGGAGGATGAGTATGATGACTTAATTTGCCTGCAGCCGGCAGCTAGCTCTCTGCAACTCTCACGTGGTCGCCCACTGAAGCTAAGCAGGACTGCGCCTGGTCAGTACCTGGATGGGAGACCACATGGAAAAGCTAAGTTGCTGCCGGAAGTGGTGTTAGTGAGGCCAGCAGGGGGTGCCCAACCTGCGGTCTGTGTGGATCCTAATGCCCCAGTATAGTGACGGGGACGCTATACTGCTCAGTGAGCGACGTCTTTCGGATGAGACGTTAAACCGAGGTCCCGAAACTCTGTGGTCGTTTAAAATCCCAGGATGTCCTTTGAAAAGAGTAGGGGTTTATCCCCGGCATTAAAATCTGCCCACTGTCCATCATGGCCTCCTAACCATCCCCATATTCAATTGGTTTCATCACTGTCTCCTCTCCACCAATCAGCTGGTGTGTGGTGTGTGGCCTGGCGCAAAATGGCTGCCATCGCGTCATCCAGGTGGATGCTGCACACTGGAGGTGGATGAGGAGATCCCCCCATTGTGTAAAGTGCTTTGAGTGTCCAGAAAAGCGCTATATAAATGTAAGGAATTATTATTAATTTGAACAGGCATTAAAGGAATAGTTCAACCAAGCTGAACATTCTGCCGTCATTTACTTAAACCTCAGTTGTCACAAACAACCGGTTTAAGTTTCTTTTTTCGGTGTTGGCGTAGTGGTTCTATAGTAGTTGTTTTTTCTAACCTAATGGTTGCAGGTTAATACATTATTCAAACTATCTTTTTTTGCATTCTACAGAAAAAGAAAACTCATAAAAATGACAACTTTTGGGTGAACTATCCCTTTAAGATTTAGTCTTTCATTCATAAAACATTTAGAGTTATACTTTCATACAATTAGTCAAGATAATAATAAATAACATACATTTTAGTCGCAATGGATCACACTTATAGTCTTTTCTGAAGTGGATATTGTCATAAGTAAATGGGAAAATCCACCAATAGCGAAACATCTTTTTAAATTAGAACGACATTAGAACGATTATGAAGATTAAAAGAGAGATTGAACAATGTATTCAGTTTTGAAATGAACAAATGCCTGTTCTGCAGATCATTGGCACGGCTGCTCTGCTGGTGTGTGTTCTTGCATTGGGAGATGCTCATAACACACCTGCACCTGCAGGTCTGGAGCCTGTGCTTGTCGGAGCCGCCGTGCTGGTGATCGGGATCTCCATGGGGTCTAACAGCGGATATGCCATCAATCCAGCCAGAGACTTCGGCCCAAGACTCTTCTCCTACATCGCAGGCTGGGGAGACGAGGTGTTCAGGTCAGTCGAACATTCCAACTTCTTACTTACAAGCTACTTTATAAGGTAGACAACTGACATGCGCTCAGTTTTGATATACAAAGATGTAGTTTTGATATAAAAAGGTAATTTAATTCTTTGATTGTTGTTGTGTCAGGGCTGGACATGGATGGTGGTGGGTGCCTATAATCGTAACGTGTGTCGGGGCTCTTCTGGGATCATTACTGTACGAGCTGCTGATTGGAGTTCATCATCCTGACTCAGAGGCAGTGGATCATGAAGACCCGACAGCGGCGCTCCAGCAAACTGTCGAGATGGAGGGTGCGCAGAGTTTTGACACCATTAAAGAAAACAAAAAGAGCGGGATCTTTTCTATAACCTCAGCAGACGTAGGGTAAAGTGAAAGAGAGTATATTAAACGTCTTTTGGAACCTAAATTGTTACCGTTTACATTGAGTGCATTTACAAATTATCGTGATAATGCTCATGCTTTAAAAATAATCTTCAATTCTATTAACTGGGAGAGCTCATTCATTCATTTTCCTTCAGATTAGTCCCTTATTTATCAGGGGTTGCCACAGCGGATTGAACCGCCAACTATTCCAGCATATGTTTTACACAGCGGATGCCCTTCCATCCACACCCAGTACTGGAAAACACCCATACACTCTCATACTCATACACTACAGCCAATTTTGTTTATTCAATTCAGTTTACCTCACACCAACACGGGAAGAACGTGCAAACTTTTAGCTTTTTTTAGCGACCATCTGGCTGTGAGGTGATAGTTCTAACCACTGAGTCACCGGGTGAACTCATTGTCTTTAAAATAGGTCTTAAAATTTTTTTGTACTATTTATATAATGGCCAGTTTACACTCTCAGAAATAAAGGTACAGGAGCTGTCCTTTGGGCAGTACCTTTTTAAAAGATACATATTTGTACCCAAATAATCCAAAGTGGTACCTAAAAGGTGCGTATTATACCCAAATGTACCTAAAAAAGTACCTTTATGCCAATATGGACCCTTCAGTTACAAATATGTAGCTTTTGAAAAGGTACTGCCCCAGGGACAGCTCCTGTACCTTTATTTCTGAGAGTGAGTAGAATTGGTTTAAATTCACAGTTGTTAACATCTTGATGAAATTCTGATGAAAAATTTGATGAAAGATGTTGTAGGTATGCAAGTTGTATATTATCCAATGTACACATTTCTAGGAATTGTGCAGTTCATTCTTATATTGTATTTTCAAAAAGTTTTGCAATATTTGTCCTCACCCCAAAATTGTCACTACAACATTTTCTAATTTAATAAGAGATGTATTGATCTATTAAGATTTTGTTTACATCTATATTCTAAATCTATTTTTGTTATTTTAACAGTAACAATTAAATTCTTAACATCATATAAATAGTAATTTATGAGATTTGTTTTATTTTTAATCCATTGTTTTTTTTGTAAAAGGCATAAAGTTGATGATGTCAAAGCTAAAGATTCATTAGTTTGACAGTAAATCAAAAGTAAACGCTATTAAAACCTCTTGGTTGATAATTCTGTATGTTTTATTTTTGACATATTGAGGTAAAGTTTCAGGTGTGACCACAACATTTTCAATCTGAATCAGATTGTCAACATTTTGTGCTAATATAAATTTCTATGATGTTGAAATTCAGCAAGCATATTTGCCAGACACATATCTGACAGTAAATATCTGGTAAGAACACATAAACAGTTCACTTTTTGATATCTTTTTACAGTGGAAATGAACATAAAAGCATACCGACCCGTACCATACCGTACTAAATACAATTATTAGTTATTAGAGTTATTATTAGAGTTATTTAATACTGTCTTCAAGTCAGAAGTATGCACAATGCAGACAAGTCAAAAAAGTGAGCTTACACTCAATAAAATGACTGACAAAATAATATGATTTGTCATATCATTAAAACAACAATTCTGATGATGTCACACACAATTTGTATTGCGTAATACCCCTAGTGCCCCCAAATAAAGCTTAGTAAACACTTTACCCACAAGTTTCGGTAGTGACATTTTATTTACTTCTGAGCCTATAGCTAAAAGATGCTAATCAGCACATGTAAGCATGCACAGTTTTGAACTTTTTTTATAAAAACTCCAGAAAAACTGCAAGAAAAAAAAAGTTTGTGAATGTGTGAAAGTTTGTGTGTGAATGCTTAAAGTTACAAACAGATTTTCAGAATTTATGACAGATTTTCCTCAAAATGACTGGAGAATCTACTTACCATGTAGCTTTTCGAAAGAGGGACACAGGATTAATGCCTGATCAAAATTGCAGGGGATGATTACAAACAGTCACAGCCAACAGCTGTGAAATACACAGTTTCGGTAATTACATGAAAACAAGAAAATCTAAAATATTTTAATATTTTAATTAAAATGATAATAAACCAATATATTATTATTTCCCATAAATTAAACCATTCATTTTCTTTTCGGCTTAGTCCCTTTATTAATCTGGGGTCGCCACAGCAGAATGAACCGAGAACTTATCCAGCATATGTTTTACGCAGCGGATGCACTTATAGCTGCAGCTTATTATTGGGAAACGTCCATACACACTCATTCACACACATACACTACAGACAATTTAACTTACCTAATTCACCTATACCACATGTCTTGGGACTCTTGGGGAACCGGAGGAAACCCACGCGAATTCGGGGAGAACATGCAAACTCCACACAGAAATGCCAACTGACCTAGCCGAGGCTCAAACAAGCGAACTTTTTGCTGTGAGGTGAACGTGCTACCCACGGCACCACCGTGCAGCCCTTACATTAAACCACTGATATTTTAAATATGGCCAAATTTGCCAAACAGCCTCTGTACATCATGGCCTCCAACCCACCCTTCATCACTAGCTGCATCCCAAATGGCACACTATATAATATATACTATGTACTTGTGCACTTACACACTTAACAGCACAGTGTATGTATGCAGTGTTGTCCCAAATAAAGCACTAATGTTTTTTTTTTTTAACTAAGCGGAAATTTGAACCGTTTCCCTGATAACGTTTGCTAAATCAGAGAAATAAATGACTAAACTATCAAATAAAACCTGCCACGAGTATAACCGCATTCACCATCTGGAGGCGCTATAATCACTCTCGTAGGAGAATTTTGCTTCACCATCCAAAATAAAGTAATCCAACGTATGCGCCCGATAGCTCCGCCCCTTCCACCACGTGAGCAAACCTGCGGTCGGTGTGTGAAGTGTCCATCATTACACACCACTTTACCAGCTGAATGAGTGCACTTATTAGTCTTAGAGTTTTCAGTGTGAACGCACTACTTACACTATTTATACTACAAAATGGCGTAGAATAGTGCATAAGTATGTGATTTTGGACACACCTACTGTCTCCTCTCCGCCAATCAGCTGGTGTGCGCTCTGGCGCAATATGGCTGCCTTTGTGTCATCCAAGTGGATGAGATTCCCCAAAATTGTGAAAAGTGCTTCGATCGAGTGTCCAGAAAACTGCTATATAAATGTAAGGAATTATTTTTATATAAAGAATAATTAAGGACACAAAAATCTTTACCGTACCAATTTTACCATTTTATTTAGAAAGAGAACTGACACAGATGTACGGCAGTGAAACAGGCAGGTCATCACAGAATAAGATGGCTGTCTATAGACTGTCTATGTATGGGACATATACATATATTACTGAAGGTATAGAAAGTCACACTCACACATAATTCACACGATCACAATATTATTTTGTTTAAGAAATGTGGTTTTCAACGAGCACAGTACATCCTGATAGAAAAGACTCTTATCAAAGAAAAAAAAAATACACAAACGACATTCATATTTGTACACAATTTATCATAAAACACAAGCAATCCTTCAAACTCAGTGTCGATTCTGGATTCAGACAAAGTCATGAAAATTACATCTGTCTCCGAACGCAAGCTTTCACTAGCAGTATTTCAATATCCACCTTTAGCTAATAATAAAAATTACAAAGACTCAACGTGTTCACATTTCCAATGCAACAACCATATCAAAGTGATGTACTGCATTTATACACATAGAAAATGTGCTCGAGTGTATATCTGTGACTGAAATGAATCCATGTTTACTTATATTGACCTTTCATGACTTTAACTTTACAATCCATATTTGACCTCTGCTGTACATCTCCTCACAGACACGACAAACGCTCCATTCACTTGTTGTTTAAGTTCTCAGTGATTATCAAAAGACCGATGAATGCTTCAATATAAATAAATATCAGTACTACAATGTCTGTACAATAGTTACATTTAAAAGTCAGTGTTTTCCTTTATTCGTAAAAAAACAAACCCTTCACTAGCACCCTTTTTGCTTTAATGTTCGTGTGGATGTCGCAAAAAGCCCGGCAGACGCCAAACTGCTTTAGTAGTTTTCAAGCAAGACGAACGAATCTTAGATACATACTTGACCTAAAATGAAAAAGTTTGGGATATTACAAAGAGAGAGCAAGTATCTTTTAATATCTGTGTGTTTCCGGAAGACAGGTCACCTTACGATCATAACAACGTTACGTTTTTTTCGAATTAATTGCAATAAACTTAGTCCCATTTTTCAATGGCTTTTCCTATTTTATTTCCTCCTCTCGTTCTACAAGGGCTTGTCGGTCCTGTGTGCTGTGATGAAGGCCATGCCGTGCGTGCGGAAGTGTGTGTTAAGGTCCGAGGCTTTATCGAAGCGTCGCCCACACACCCTACAGCTGACCCCTCCATCCCCATCCTCGCCCGCTTTCGGTGAGGACGGGGATCCATACTGCGGTGATGCACCAGGCGATGCGTTTCTGTCATGTTGACCTTGGCGTAAGCGGTGCGTGATGAATTTATGTCGGCTGAGGGACCCGGCTGACGCGAAACAGGCTCCGCACTGCAGGCACTGCTGGGGCGCGTTCTCTGCGTCACAGTGGACGGGAATGTGCCTCTGAAACTCTTCCCAATCCTGTGTGGTGAAGCCGCAGGGTGTGCAGCGGAATGTCCCGTCCTCTTCCTCCTGCTCCACTGGACGGTTTTCAGACGCTCGCGTTCTCTTAGCTGGACCCGAGGTGTCCTCTCCGGGGACGTCATCGGTGTCGGTGCCGCCCCCTGCTGGTGGAGCTCCGCTCTCATTGTCGAGCTCTGATGAACTGCCGGCTCCGTCAGCTGGAAGAGAGCGCTTTCTAGTGTTCGGAGCGTTCTGCGAGAGGAGATTCAAATGAATATGTGAACTGTTACGTACCAAAATAAACATTCTGAGATGAAAAAGACAATTCTGAATGCACTTGGCTGAAAAAGAATACTAAAAATGCTTGGTGATAATTATTTATTATTTTATTCAATAATAAGAAGTAGTTTTGTAAGACTTTTTAAAAAATTTTTATAATTATTTTTTCGGGGTTTTCACCTTTATTTTTGATAGGACAGTATAGATAATTGACAGGAAAGCATGGGGAGCAGAGAGAGGGGAAGGATCGGCATAGGACCGCGAGGCGGAATCGAACCCGGGTCGCCGCAAGCACCGGAGTTCATGTGTCAATGCACTAACCACTACACCACTAGCACCGACAAGACTTTTTAAATTTAACTCAAATTATACAGATAAAAAAAAACACAAGCAAACAACAACTATTTACTGACAGTGAACAAGTTGAGAGGTGTCACTTTACCCATGATAGCACAGTAGCCTTATTGCAAGCAGCAGGAACAAGTATATTAGATATAAATGTCCTGTTGGTACGCTACCTGATTGTTTTTCTGATGGTTCTGTGGGTCTCATCTATCAAATCTGATCTTTATTTTTTATTCTCTATTGGATTCAAGTCAGGTGATTGGCTGGGCCATTCTACAGCTTGATTTTCTTTCTCTGAAAGCATTTCAGAGTTTCCTTGGCTGTGTTTTGGATCATTGTCTTGCTGAAATGTCCAGCCAGGTTTCATCTTCATCGTCCTGCTAATGTAGATGTTAAACTGAAGCAGCTGATATTAATTTACAATGACGAAAGGCAGAGGGTTAATGAACTACTGGGAGATTTCAGCAGCTGTCTGGCCTTTCACTGCCTTTCTACATCTCCTTTTCTTCAAGTGTTCAATACTTTTTGTCTGCGTCATTTCATTTTATAACACACAACTTCATTTGTAAACTAATTAGATTTGTTTTCTTTGCATATATGGATTTTTTTGGTTGTTATCAAAGTTAACGACACCTTTAGAAATATGTTTTCTGAGAAAAATGATGACGTGCTCAATAATTCTTTCCCCCACTGTACAAAGTTGAATATTGAGCTACTTTGAGCCGCAGCGCATAAAGTAGTCAATAGTTTGTTCTGCTGCTCTTGCACTTTCACAGTGCAGCAACTAACCATTTTTGTACAGCACAAGCCATTGAAATGAATGGGTTTCATAGCGCATTGCTTTCTATGTCCGGTGTGAAAGCTGCTTCACATCACACAGTGACTATGGCTGGAGGGAGAGTAAATCCAGTGCAGCTCAGCATAGGCTTTTTTGCATCAAAAAAAAATATATAATAATAATAAAAAAACAAAATAAAAAGACATTCATTCGGTATTTCCAGCAGCTGAATAAGTGGTGTGTGCACAGTAACATACAATAGAGGCAGAGTGGTTAAACTGACCGTTCTGTCTGTTGTTTGTCGTGATCTGATGCCGTGCCTGACCCGAATGTGCTTCTCCAAAATCAGACGACTACTGAATGTTCGCTTGCCTTCTGAGCAGTGCCTGTGGGAGATAGACAGATTTACAAGATAAATATAATTATGGCACAGTTTTATAAAGGAATAGAATGGTCTAAGTGAATTTGTAACAGTATCAGAAATTACATTGTCCTTTTGGGGAAAATATTTGCCGAGTGCTATTGATTTCCCGCGGGACTCTTTATAACTTAATTGTGTTCGTGTACACTTTTATGCCAAAAAATTACCAATTACCTAAATCAACATGAATGTTTCAATCCATCAATCTGTAACCTACATATTAACACATTTATAGATTTGAGCATGACATATTCCAGGCTCACATACAAAACCTTCCAGTCCCTGTCATTAGTTTAGCATAGATTTAACACTTTTGACAAAATCACCGTAATAATCACTGAAGCTGCTAAATTAATTTCTTACTTCATATCTGCATTTTGTATGTTATGATGAGAATTTATAAGCATGCAAAGTTCATTTTCATTCATTTAACCTGAATACAAACTACATGTACAAATATAATATTAGTGTAGATAATTCATATTTTTATATTTTCCCCTCTTAACTTAAACCTGCGGGAGATTTGTACCACGAGCCCTTGTTAATTTTCAACCCTGATTTGCAGTTGAGTAATGTTCGACTCACGGGCAGTGGAAGACTCTCTTGACGCCCTCGTGTATTATTCGGACATGCCGACGAAGACTGTTGGCTGAACTGAATGAACGCTCGCACAATCTGCAGGGAAATTTCTTCATTACCTAGAAGAAGAAAATAAAAGCACATTTGACAGGGTTTCTGTAGGTTCCACCAAGTGAAATGTAAGACTTTTTATAACTTTTTTTTGGTAATAATTTTGTTTAATTAATTTTGTTTTATAACTATTATACAAGGCTAAATGCTAAGGATTTTGTAATATCTCAGTTGGAAAAGATTTCACTTCCCCTATTAAAAATGATTATAATGTAATACATTTAATAATAATACAATAATAATAATTTAATAATAAAAAATATAGGCGAGTTTAGTATCAGAAAGGTGCATGGGTCTGTGGGTCTTTAGAGCATGTGAGAGTGTTGAGAGTTCACGCACTCACAGAACGAAACGGGCAAACAAGAAAGGATTTTCCACTACTTAATCAATCTCGCATGTTTGGTTATATTAGGTAGATACAAAAGAGTGTAAAAGGATGATAATAATAGTAAAAAAAAAAAAAAAGTGTCACTAGGGCCCAATCCCAACTCTACCCCTTAGCCCTTCCCCTTACCCCTACCACTCGTTTTGCAGGTGCCCGTGAAGGGGTAGTGGTGTCGAAATTCTCTTTAGCTGGAAGGCGTAAGGCTAAAGGCAAGGGGTATACACCCCTTCAAACGAAGATTTTTCAGGACAACACTCGAAACCAAGGGGTAAGAAAAATTTCCCAGAATACACCAGCCACAGCTGCACCCGGAAGTAAAGAGATCAACGAATTAGTATTTTTTGTCATTATTACGAGTTTTTACAACAAACAAACACATTTTAATATATATATTCATAACCGTGTTCGTGTTTTACCATCTTGCTTTAAAAAAAAAAAAAAACAAAAAAAAAACGCTAAAATAAAAACTTTTATTATTTATTATCTCTAATAATATTCCTGTGCAGCAATCCCACAACATTCTGACACTCGATGACACTGGAATACCCACTAGTAATGTCTAGTGGCTGTCATGGGCTTTTTACAGTGTCTGCTATAATGTTAATGTTGTTTTTGGTGTGTTTACATAGATGAATATGGCCACTGTGTGCACAACACAGATATGATCTTATTGGCACATTAGATGGTTATGATGACATAATAAATGCCTTCAGTGATTTCCTGAAGATAAACACCAAAAATAGCACAACTGGAATTACTCCAGCAGTCGCCATCGTCTGAACTCATATGGAGCATAAGATGGCGATGACACATGATGACGTGTGCAGGTGCTGTCCCAATTCTTAGGGGTACATTTTGAAGCCCTTCCCCTTCACCCTTGATTGTAAGGGCCAAGGGGAAAGGGTACCAAAGTACAATTGGGATTGGGCCTAAATATACTAAATATAATTGGGCGGCTGTTAATATATCTGGGCGGCCTGACCAAGTAAAGTGTATGTGTGAGAAGCACTGCATGTAATGGATTTTAAAGAAAAAACAAAAACACCACACATATACTCTAACAATAAGCTTTTCTAAAGCAGATCTCAAAATATATAAAACTAAATATATTATTTCTCTTACAGCAGTCACAAGAAATTGCTAGAAGCTCAATTGATCAGTTTACTTGTGCTTACTCTGTTATTTTTTTAAGAGTACCAACCGTTCCGTGTTCATTCTTCATGTGGTCGATGTAATCCTCTCTCTCTGGAAATCGCTTCTTGCACTCCTTGCACCTCCACTCCATATTCCCGCTCTCTGGAGAGCTCACCTGCTCCTCCTCCTCATTCTCCTCCTCCTCTTCATCTTCTCTCTCTTCTCCTTCCTGCTCTCCCTCCTCGTCTTCCCCTTCCTCTTCCTCCTCTCCTGGGCCCTGGCTCAGCTCATCTGAATTGTTTTCTGTTGCTGGTTTGGGTTTAGAGGTGGAGTTACCGGCAGGGGCGGAGACGGGAGAAGAGGTGGTGGGCGGAGTCTCAGCTTTGACAGACAAGCCTCTGTGAGCAGTCTAATGGGAAATATTAAAAGACGACTTTGGTTAAAGCGATACGGAATGGATAGCATGATAATTTGCACACCGAGGCGGCTGTTGTACTTGGTTTGAGCTTTAGACAGCGTGATACAGAGAAATCACTTTGTAAATGCCTAACCAAGAGTATTACTGTATGCCTTTTTTGACACCACATTCTTCAGGGAATGTGAAAAGAATGGGTAACACAAAAGGCAAAATGACAATGTATTCTTTCATTTAAACAATCCTTAAATGCATTGTATCATAATAAAATAATGATTTTAAAAAAAGATAGTTATTTAAATAACAATAATAACTACTATTTCATAAAATATTATAAAAATGAACACAATGTACACATACACTTGCTGGCCACTTTATTAGGTACACCTTACTAGTACAAGGTTGGACCCCCTTTTGCCTTCGGAACGGCCTTAATCCTTCATTGGCATAGGTTCAACAAGATACTGAAAATAATCCTCAGGAATTTTAGTCCATGTTGACATTATAGCATCATGCAGTTGCTGCAGATTTTTCAGCTGCACATTCATAATCCATCTCCCGATCCACCACATCCCAAAGATGCTCTATTGGATTGAGATCTGGTGACTGTGGAGGCCATTTGAGTGCAGTGAACTCATTGTCACGTTCAAGAAACCAGTCTGAGATTTGCGCTTTATGACATGGCGCATTATTCTGCTGGAAGTAGCCATCAGAAGATGGGTACACTATGGTCATAAAGGGATGGACATGGTCAGCAACAATACACAGGTAGATTGTGCCGTTGACACAATGCTCAATTGGTACTAATGGGCCCAAAGTGTGGAAAAATATATCCCCCACACCATTACACCACTACCACCAGCCTAAACCATTGATACAAGGCAGGATGGATCCATGCTGTCATGTTGTTGACACCAAATTCTGAACCTTCCATCCAAATGTCGCAATAGAAATCGAGACAGGTGTAACGTTTTTCCAATCTTCTATTGTCCAATTTTGGTGAGCCTGTGTGAATTGTAGCCTCAGTTTCCTGATCTTAGCTGTCAGGAGTGGCATCAGGTGTGGTCTTCTGCTGCTGTAGCCCAGTTACCATTGCTTTAACTATTAGCTTAAACTAGTGTGGCCATTCTTTTCTGACCTCTGGCATCAAGAAGGTATTTGCGCCCACAGAACTGCCACTCACTGGATATTTTCTCTTTTTCAGAACATTCTCCGTAAACCCTATAAATGGTTGTGTGTGAAAATCTCAGTAAATCAGCAGTTTCTGAAATACTCAGACCAGCCCGTCTGGCCCCAACAACCATGCCACTTTCAAAGTCCCTTAAATCAGCTTTCTTTCCCATTCTGATGCTCGGTTTGAACTGCAGCAGATCATCTTGACCATTTCTACATGCCTAAATGCAATGAGTTACTGCCATGTGATTGGCTGATTAGAAATTTGCATTAATGAGCAGTTAGACAGGTGTACCTAATAAAGTGGCCGTTCAGTGTAGTTTGTATATTGCAATTCATTATAGCATATTATTAATATTATTACTTTATTAATAATACATTATAATGTAACAATATTAATAGAAAAATATGTTAATTATTTATTATATTGTATTGTATTCAGGAATAAAAATATACTTAATAATAATAATAACAATAATAATACAAAAATTCATTATAACATTAAGGATATCTACCTTTATGTGTTCCATCATGGATCCTTTCTGGGCATAAAGTTTAGTGCAGTCTGGACATTTGAACACATGCACCTTCTGTTTGGCTAAATGAGTGTCAAAATGCATGTACAGCAGAGGTTTCTGGGTAAAAACTGTATCGCACATGACACACTTGTAGATCATCCTGTAAAAACAGTACAAAGTTAATAACCTCAAAGAATTTATTTATATTATAAAAATTGTATTAAGCTGTGTGTGATGGGTCACCCTACTTGGCCTGTGCAGCTGTGAGTGCAGGATGCTGGGAAGTGATGTGCCCTTGGGCGCTTTGGGCAGATTTGAAGGCCATCGGGCAATTGGGGCACTTATGAAACACCTCACAGTGAGCCGTCTGAATGTGGGACTTGATAGAGTTCAAACCTCCGAACACAACCTGACAACTGGAGCACCTAAAGGAAAAGATTTGGTTGGAGATTTGAGCATGTCCAAAGCAACACTTTTATTTTGTTTACTTGCAGGAAATCTTGCAGATAACAGTAAGTGTTTTGCGATTTAACTAAATATTTTTAGGCCAGAAACCTGTAGCCGATGCGCCTAGCAAAATGCAGGCAGGACTCTTCCAGATGCGTCTGAAATGTGGCCTGGCGGGCAGTGCCACCACACTCTGGGCACACGTGAGGTGCGCGGTGTTTATGGATCCGCTGATGAGCCGACACACTGCACCAGTTAGGCAGCATCATGGGAGGAGAACAAAGCGTGCAAGTCTGAAAAAGAAATAGAGTGTAGGAAATTAGTAAATCAAGTTCATACATGTACTTTTGGGTCAGTTTAAAAAAATCAGGATCTGAGTAAATGTGTAAACTGACAGACAATAACTTTAACTATGTTGTGTTGCACCATGGAGTCATTTTATAGTACACACACATATAATCATGATGCTGAAAAATAGTGTTTAAACAAAATGATGCAGGGTTGGTTCAAACGTCTGCAGAAAAAAAAATCAGACCTGCTCGTCCAACCAGGTCATCAGATATAGAAAAAGTGTTCTAGACAATTCTAGTATGTTTATAGTATTAGAACTTACTGAGTTTGGAGTAGCTCTGATTTGCTGGAAATGGGTCACTAATTCAGCCTTGCTTAAAAACTGGGCTTGACATTCTGGACACTTGAAGTTGTGGTATTGCAGAGCTTCGCCTTTCTTGCAGGGCAGCGGCATCAATGCCTGAGGACTCTGGGGTCCACGACGGGCAGGACTGGGCTGAGTTGAAGCCGTGCCTGGAGAGGGGGAGTCTTTGAGTGGACTGGAAGTGGACGGTGCAGGAATCGTCCCTGCAGGGGTAGTGGAGGATGTCAAAGGTGGAGAGGAAAGTGACGGAGAAAGCATACCTACAAACAGAACATTTGGCATTCAGCATTGAGTGTATGACATTAAGCGTTCACAGAAAACTGCAGAATTTTGAAGTTACCAATGGGGGTAGTGTCCTGCTGGCCAATCATCTGCTCCACTGTAACTGGTCTCATAACCAAATGTGAGCACTGCATGACCAGGCCTCGTTCCTTGTGCTCGCGAGCATGTAGCAGCAGACTGCACTTGTTGAAGAAAGCCAGCCGTTTTGCGCAGTGATTGCAGGTCACCTCTATTCTTAAAGAGCGACGGTCGTAGTGTCTAGCCAGGCTGCGCTCCAGAGCGAACGAATCTCCACACTCCAAGCAGCGGTAGCCAGCGGCAGGCATAGGAAGACCCCATTCAGGCGGTGGAGGGGTTGAGAGATCTGGACGGTAACTAGGAAGCAAGTTCTTGCTATTTAAGATCTTGTTGAAGGCCTCGACTAGGCTGGACTGGCTTCGAGAAATAACAGCACCAGTGCTGTTGACGATAGATGCTGGTTTACATGGCATAGTCCCTCCATTGGTGGTTTTACCGACTGTAGGACGTACGCTTATCCCGCCGACAGCTGGTGCGACAGGTAGAGTGGTGGCTTTTGTGATGCTCACTGCAGTGGCGGAGACTTTAGTTTTATCTGACTGCATGGTCATTTTGTTTTGAACCTTGCTGGCTGCAGCGAGCATGGCACTACTGGCTTCTAAAGTGGATACTGGTAGGGTTGAGCATTTCACGCCTTGACCAGCAGTGGTGTCATTTTTTTTCCCACCTTTCACGGGACCGGCTCGACCTCCTGTTTGGCCTTTATTTGCATCTTTTCCTGCATTGGCAGCAGCACCTCCCTTACCTGCTACTCGAGTAACAGTGCGAGTGATGCCTCCTGTAGACGTCTTAATGGTCTTGATGCGGACTTTAAGAGGTCTAGAAGGGGCTTTGCCACCAGTTGCAGCTTTTCCATCACTGTTTGTTGACGAGCCAGTCTCCGCTTCAAGGGATTGCGCAGGATCTACCTCTATTTTATCTGTATCCCCTTTACCACCATCTGTGTTCTCCGCATCTTGTCCATTCTCTGTAGATGCTTTGTCTACTTCCATCTCCTCATCTTCCTCCTTGGGTTCACGAAGGGCTGCAGAAGGGGATGAGGCGGCCGCTGGGCTGCAGGATCTTTTAGTAACTGCAGATGTTGGCATGGAGGACTTGGGCATTTCAGGCTCTGGGCTTTCAGGAGAATCCCGTTCTTCAATCACATGCTCTGGGTTTCTCTCTTCTTGAGGTAAACTTTTTCCATTTCCTGTTTGGGCGGCTGTTGACAGCCAATTCTGTTGCGCACGAGGAGAAGCAGGTGATGCGGAGGGGACGTCACCTGGTTTGGGGTAAGCATTTGGTGATATGGATGTTGAAGGGGGAATAGAAGGAGACTGTGAATTTTCAGGGGATGACCGAAGTCGACGTGAGAGTTTCGGAGGGGTAGGAGAGTCCGGACTCTCATGAATGACTAAAGACCCTCCAGAATCAGGATCTGAGTCCTCCTCTTCTGAATCTGCACGTCTAAATGCAGACGAACTAAGACGTGGTGTTCCGTTAAACGGCTCTGTTAAAGAAGTGGCAAGCGGAGACGAGGCCACAGCCCCAGACACTCTGGAGCCAACTGAGGGAGACGATGATGACGGCGAGGAGGATGAGGCTGTGGAAGGAGTGGAAAGAAGTGGTTTAGGTGGAGGAAAGAAAGGAGATGCTGCTCCGCTTGCCCCACTTGGATTTGCAGGAGCTTTTGCCTTGTCTGCACCTTCAAGGTTCATCTCCTGCTGCATATGCTGCTGTTGCAGAAGCTGCATTTTCCGTGCCCTCCCGACAGAGTCTCCAGCACCTTGTGCCATCAAAGGCTTCAGCTTATTGAAGATGTTGCTCCCCTGTTTGGAACCGCCAGACGATCCATGCTGTCCTGCAGTCTCTGGAATTGCCTTGGAGCTACATACAGGCCACTGTTCACCATTCGGCTGGCCTCGAGACTGAGACATATGTACTGACCCACCAGATGACACAAATCCATTATGGTTGAGTGGGTCTGGTACTGAATTTTCGCCACCATCAAATGGCTCAGGACGAACGCGGTTCTTCACAATCACACTGACAATAGATGGGTCGCTCTGGGAATCTGTGGATGGGCTGGGTGACCGTAAGGCAGAACTTTCACCTACTGAAGCATCACCAGATTTTATAAGCGATGCTCCACCTGCTCCTTGATGCCCCTCCACCTCATCCGGGGCTGACTGGATAGCTTCTTTGGCATCAATATCAGGAATGTCAAATGCTGCCAACAGGTCATCGAAATCGGGGGTTTTCATGTCCCCCATGCCGGGTCAGTGGACTCACTTAATCCTAAAATATAAACAAATGAAATGAGAAACCAATGTAATGCCAATTTCATTAATAGTGTACAAAATGTGTTTTATTGACAATATTATAAACATCATGTTCAACAAATCGATTTACTGACAATTTCCATAGTATACTCTTGCATGAATGCCATAATTTGACAAAATTACTAAATAATGACAGTGTAAATAACATCTGGTTGACATTAAATTCTCTTTTAATAAGAGAATAACTCATTGTATTTATTAATAGCTCATATTCTTTAATATTGAGTCTAAATTCTGCTGTGATTTAATGTGATGTGTAAGGTGCTAAGTAAGTTTAAGCAACAGCTTATGGCAAGTCTACTGTTTTTTTTAAATACCTTAATTTTAAAACATCCAACTAAAATCAAAGCCAACTAAATCAATTTATTTCAAACTCTTCTTTTTCTAAACATTAACAGACACTGCTTCGTGCTAAGGTACCTCTGAGGTAAACTGAGAATGATGTTAGCCTCACGTATAATTATCACGAATCATGTATATCATCATTTATTAATAGTTCATTTTAGTTCCACAACAAAAATACATGTATAAGTTTTCATTTAAACATATAAACACATCGTGCCACAGCAAATAACACCCATCGGCTTTTGTTAGCTTTGGCTAACAGCCGCGTAATGCCTCTATAGCAACCTAGATGTTGGTGGCTGAACCAGAACACGTATTTAGAGATGCAATATAAGAATGAATCATTTTAAACATTTACAAGTAGATATTATGATATATTATACACATTATATCATTTACATGTGTGTTAACAGAGCCTGTTTAGCACGCTACAGCAGCAATGGTATCAACAACAGAATCCAAACAAGCCCCTTTAACGTTAGATGGAATAAAAACATTGTACGAAAATATAATTGAGCAATAAACAAGAAAAAGGGGGTTAGTTCCTATCGAGAACGCGTTACAAGTATATACAATTCATTATGTATATAACGTTTTGACAAACAGGGAACGGCTAAAACCTGCGGCTGACCTGGCTAACAACAAATGGGGACAGAATTGAATCGCTGTCGTAAGAATAATGAGTTTCCGACACATTTTGTCTCTTACATTAGGTTTGTATGCTGACTGACTGCTAAACAAAGCACTACTGGGCTGATAAATAGAAACATGGGGTGTATTTTTGGGTTTGTTCTGTTATGACGGCGGGGTCTGTGCTGCCCCGTCGCGAGGGTCATTTAAGCGCAGGCCACTGCATGTGCACGGCAACGTTTACCTGCTTATAAATAACCTCACACTGATGCCACATTGTGCCTTCATGATCATGCATTTTAATGAAGGTGTGTGTAGTTTTCGGATTTTGTTTTTTCATGCACAGGCAGTTATTTTGTTTACCTGCTTTTTGAGATTCCCGACTATCCTCGCTCCAGATGAAGCGCCTACTTCCCGTCATCGATCGACTACGGCCAGGTCTTGGAAGATAAAGTTATCAATTATAGATAGAAAAAATGTTTTTCGTTATGGTTTTTGGTTATGCGCGTAAGTTTGCATCTAAATCTCCTGTGGTATGTCAGTTACAGTTTTGATCTCAAAGAAAAACATCACAATTGTAATTAGATTCTATGGATGTGTGGTTGTTGTGTATTTATGTCCTTCCAGGATCTCGTATTTCACTGTCTTTTGCTTGATTTGGTTTAGGCCTTGATTGTAAGGATTGCGGATATTTCTGCACCCCCTAAAGCACAGAGGATTTACGTTCATTTATTTCCATATACTATAAATATCTTATAGTTAAGAATTGTAGCCAATAATTAGATATAAAAGGTTTATTTTTCTATATGCTTCCAAAATGTTGAAACATATGTCATACATTAACGTTATTCACAATATATTGTTGCATTTCGAGACATCTAAGGTTATTTTGGCCATTATTTGCACAGACACAAATGCATGTACGGATGCATAACATTGCTTTTATACCGTATCTAGTCAATTCCTTTATGTCTGACGAGGAAATATATCATTAAAAATGTATATATATAATGAGCCCAGGATTACGATGAAGACTCATACCAATGTTAAGTGTAATGAAACATGTAGAAATGTGGAAAGCAACAGTAATCAGAATTCATTTTTAAGAAACATCACAATGATGCTATATTTATCTCATCTGATTTATTTATTAGGTTTTACCGCCATCTAGAGATCACTTGAAGCACCGGCACCGGACAGCTGCATCCGATGCTGACGCACACACACACACACACACACAGACACATACGCACAATTTTGCAAACATATTGGCTCATTTATTAAAGATAATAGTCAACATGTTTCTGTTACTCTTAAAGATATTATTTGTGGTTATTATCAATCTGTCTCTACTAATAGAAATGCTTGTTTTGTTATAGCCTACATTTAACTGATTTTTTTTCATTCCATATCCACAAATGCAAATGTACTAATACCAAACCATATTTTCCAGGTTTTTTTGCAAGTAGTTATTTAAATATTTTAATATATTTAATATTTAAATTTCATTATTTGAAAATAAGAAAGCAAACAGAACTATCTCATTTTGTAATGACTTTATATACTGTAATTGATTCTTAAACGTCTTACCCTCATTTCATGTTCATTCATTCATTCATTCTCCTTTCGGCTTAGTCACTTTATCAATCCGGGATTGCCACAGCGGAATGAACCACCAACTTATCCAGCATGTTTTATGCAGCGGATGTCCTTCCAGCTGCAACCCATCACTGGGAAACACCCATACAATCTCATTCCCAACACTGGCGGACAATTTAGCTTATCCAATTCACCTATAGCGCATGTCTTTGGACTTGTGGGTGGGGAAAATCGGAGCACCCGGAGGAAATCCAAACCAACACAGGGAGAACATGCAAACTCCACACAAAAATGTCAACTGACCCAGCCGAGGCTTGAACCAGCAACCTTCTTGCTGTGAGGCGACAGCAATACACACACACATACACACACACACACACACACGATAACCTTTGTGCTTATTTGAAATCAAGTAAATTAGTATAATCTTTTTGTGTACTACAGATAGAAAGTAAAGAAAGGATCATCATCAAAAGTCCATGGCTTCCCTTTAAAGTGCAATGTATGGAGAGTTATACTTTACAATACTGTTGGTGTATAAAGCAAATATAATTATGTAAACATACATGCATATACATATATATATATATATATATATATATATATATATATATATATATATATATATATATATATATATATATATATATATATATATATATATATATATATATAGTGCTCAGCATAAATAAAACCTGTACCGCATGTCTTTGGACTGTGGGGAAACCTGGAGCAAACCCAGCGAACGCAGGGAGAACATGCAAACTCCACACAGAAACACCAACTGAGGTTCGAACCAGCAAACCTTCTTGCTGTGAGGCGACAGCAATACCTACTTTGCCACTGCATCACCTATTAAACAGATATATTTAGTAAAATAATATTTTAGTCAGCGAACATCTTCATATATATATATATATATATATATATATATATATATATATATATATATATATATATGAAGAGTAATATACTCTATATTTAATAATTACTAATATTCTAATATTAGCATTTTTTAATTTTTCTGCATTTTTTTCTGTCTTGATTCATTAATTTTACTTTTACGGCAAAGAATTGTTTATTTTCATCGCTTATAACATGAAATAACTGAACATAAACATGAGTAGCTGAGAAAAATGCTCATTGTAGAAGAAAATTACAGATAGCACATAAAGGTTTTTAGCATCTCTGAAGACTTCATATATATATATATATATATATATATATATATATATATATATATATATATATATATATATATATATATAGCAAATTGAGAAAAAATCATAAAAAAATAATAAAAATATGAAACTCACAGCAACATCCCTGCTGCATAAATTATTTTATCTAAAAAAACTAGAAGGGAATTTGACAGCGTTAATGAAAAACATCAAACAATAAAACCATTGATCAAAGTATCATTTCACAGCCCCTACCCACAAAAAACCCGCAAACAATCATGAATATATATGTATGTATATATATATATATATATATATATATATATATATATATATATATATATATATATATATATATATATATATATATATATATATAAGCAGCACCATGATTAGTATGAAACAGTCTAAACATAAAACATATATAATTTTATTTGTGATTTTTTTGCGACTTTTATTTTGCGCCGCATCCAAAAAACAGGCAGACGTCGTATCCAATAGCAGAAAGTCTTCCAGCCAATAAAAATATGTTGTCTAAATGACGTGTTTAGCATCTGTCCAATAGGAAAATACTTTTTTACATTCGAACGCTTGTGGGCGGGCTAGAGGATCTCCGGGAGGGAAGTTCAAGCAAGGAGGAAACCTAAACGGTGGATGTTTTCGTAGATTTGTCATTTGTAAAAAAATAGATTCACACTTCAACTAAAGTACTCGTTGTCAAGTAATTTAGACAGTTGTTGCATTCACAACAGGAAGAAGCAGTAAGTGACTATGCTTATCTAGAATAAACACTGAATCTGTGGTTATGTTGTTTATTAGCTAAAGTGGCATGAGAAGCTAACGTAGCCAGCATTGGAGGGAAACAGTCGTAAGGCTGTATTTATGTAGTTTATAACGTTACATGTATTAACAAGTCAAACCGATAACTGATAATTTCCTTTAACCGTATAGTTCAATACAATAGACAATACATTAACAATACACATTATTTTATTAACATGTCGGATTCTTCTCATCATCCAGAAACAACAAATACGCAATGTCTCACAAGCAGATTTATTACTCCGACAAATACGACGATGACAAATTCGAGTACAGGTAAAACATTCGACCTATCTATTTTGTTTACTTTCATTGTCATATGTGTTTATGTTTTGGAGTTCCTGTGACTTCATGACATTACAGAAAACAATCATGTTCTGCTGTTCAACCCTCTTTTGCATCACAAAAGTGACAATCACATGAAATGAAGCCATGGTTTCCATTCATTTTTAGGCATGTCATGCTTCCTAAGGACATTGCTAAAAGAGTTCCCAAGACCCATCTGATGTCTGAGACAGAATGGAGGAATCTGGGTGTTCAGCAGAGTCAAGGATGGGTGCATTACATGATTCACCAGCCTGGTATGTGTGTGTTAAGATTTCAAAAAGTCTGAAATCGGTCCATTGTTCTGACGATCTGTGCTACCTCATCAAAATGTGCTACAAGTAGCTCAATCTGTCATATTTCATCTAAAAAAACAGGGTTAGCACAACTTGTCAGCTTCAAATGTCTATCAGAATGAACTACCTCTCTAAAATACAAATTAAATATTAAAGAAAAAAAAAACATTAAGTCAGTAGTTCACGCTGATAGACATTTGAAGCTGCTATGCCTTTTTCTACATTGTTCAATAGAGTAGTAGTTAATTTCGATGGACATTTGAAGCTGACAAGATGTGCTACCCCTGTTTTTACATCCTTATTTAATGTGGTAGTTCATCTTGATGGACATTTGAAGCTGACAAGATGTGCTTAATCCTGTTTTTACATCCTTATTTAATGTGGTAATTCATATTGATAGACATTTGAAGTTGACTAGATTAGGGATGCGACGATTAACCGGTTTCTCTATTAACCGCAATTTAATTAGTCACGGTTAATTAATCGTAAAGGCTTCTCAACACCTCGTTTCTGCACGAAACAAATCTGCAGCAACTAAACAAAGTAATGCCAACTGTGCACTAGTTTGTACACCAAGACTAATAACCACACACATTGGACTAACTATGACTGGGGCTATTAACTAAGGCGAGCTCGTGCAAGTTATTTCCAATGGAGGGACGTGCACGCGACGCAACATGCTAACGATTTTCAGGCGCACCAAGTTGATATGACAGGGGGCTTTTGTGACCGCAGGAATTGCAAACGGCTAAAGTTTGAGGAAGAAGCAATGGAAAGTACACAGATTTGCAAACCTACTTAAAATTATAAACAGTGGTGCTAATGAGAGCGATCATGTGGCGAATGCCAGCTGAGATCAACAGAGTGTTTTCGGAGAGAGTGCTGAAAAACTCAAGCCTGTTTCACACCGCAAGCGTGAGCAGAGCGTTTTTTTTTTGGCATCCACATTAACAGATTAGAGCTTCATACTGCACGCAGAAGCAGTGTTTCAGCATGAGGCGTGAGCGTCGATGAAGCAGCAGTGCGATAGTTTCGCCGCTGGGTCTATTTTTGCCGGTGCATTGATATTAATGATCAACAACACATTGAATGAGCAATTTTACCCAATAAATGCATCGATAATATCCACTGATTTTTATATATTCAAATAAATGAACTTAAACGATTAGAACGGAAACAAATATTTATTTGGGCTCGAACTACAAAACTTTTTATCTATTTTCTTGCAGCCCCGTAAGCAAAATGCAGCCTGAAAGTTAACTAATTTTAATGATGATTTAACTATCATCATTCGACCCCAAACAGCGGCACCTTAGTGAATATAAGAATTCGAATAATTAAAATTAATGAATATTACACCTGCTAAATGAAAATCAGATGATTCACTACATTAATAAATCAGAGATAACTTGATCAGAAATCTAAAAAGGGGAGAAAAAGATAAAGCAATCAATAGAAAGTAATACCGTGTCTTGCGGATCACAGAGCAATATTTATTTTTCATTCCCATTGTGATAGCGCAGCAGTTTTCTTGAAAAAGACGTGATGGTGTCATTAGACACTGAATTGGAAATGACGTTATTTTAATATAGTCAGTCTTGAACTGAGGTGGGCCGGTCTGGCTTGAAACTCCAGGGCTTAAAATGAGTCCCACTCCGGCCCTGTTGACAAGATGTGCTAACCCTGTTTTGGTAGATGAAACATGACAGATTAAGCTACCGGTAGCACATTCTGAGGAGGCAGCACAGATCGTCAGAACACCATCACTGCTCTCTCAACTTCTAATGTTTCTGATTTTCTTTTTCTTTATAGAACCACACATCTTGCTCTTCCGACGACCTCTGCCTGTGGCACAATCCCACTGATCTCAAAACCACCCTAAACATGAATTCTGTAAACTGGACACAATCTAGAGATTTCTGAGAGATGCTAAGTGCCCCCTAATCAGATTGTGTCGGTATCTGTGCTGCTTCCTAGTTCTGGATTCATTGTAGATTATTCTGTGGGTCAGACTATCATCACTGTGCTTAATTTCCGAACTTAACCAAGAGATGGTATTGTGCACAACTTCTTTCTGCATCTGTATTTATTATCAATCTTTTTCAGTAGCGTTCATTTAGTGAATTTTGTATTGGTGAAAGGGCTGTGTGAAATGGTCAAGCAGTATCCATATTTGTTTTACCAACTGCATATACTGCTTTACTAAAATAAATACTTCATTTCCCTTTGCAAATAACAGTGCTGTTTGCAACAACATCATGTCTAAGCAGCATGAATTACTTTTGATTTGCTCGTAGTTTAGAATCCTCACATTAATATGCATTCTGCTGTACATATGTATAATAAAACTTTTTCAGCAACTTTCTCAGTTTCAGCACAATCCTGAAAAGACACCTGAAAAGGTGGAAAGCTCATCTATTTTACCCTATTGCTGATGTTGATCACATTGTAACATTCATTCATTCAATTTCTTTTCAGCTTAGTCCTTTTATTAATCTGCGGTCTCCACTGCGGAATGAACCGCCAACTTATCCAGGACATGTTCTATGCAGCAGATGCCCTTCCAGCTGGGAAACATATTGTGGCATTCACTAGACCAGGGGTGTTCAAACTACAGCCCGCGGGCCATCTGCGGCCCGCAATCAGTTTTGTGGCGCCCGCGAGGCTTTTTATGAATATTAATAGAATCTGGCCCGCTATACAAAAATGAACGTAATTCAATAAATAACCACCGGGTGTCGCTATTACAGTTCCTGTTCTGAAGTAAAACGAACCGAACAAACTGAAAGAAACAATTCATAATCACGTTTTGGCGAGCCATGGCACTATCAAGAAAAAGGAAAATCAACAGTGAGTGCAGGAAATTTCAGTCAGGATGGGGCAAAGAATATTTCTTCACAGAGGTCAGTGGAATATGTGTGTTTAATTTGCCAGGAATCAGTTGCAGTAATGAAGGAATATAATATGAAAAGACATTATAAAATAAAACTTTAGGCCTTCAGCTCTTACACTGGTGCCGAACGAGATCAAAAAGTAAAAAAACAGCAGCTGGCTTATCAGCTCAACAGCAGCAGTTTTTTTCATGGTAATAAAGTGCAAGAAAATTCTACGCTGGCTAATTATGATGTAGCCCAGCTAATCGCACAGCACAGGAAACCCTTCACTGAAGGGGAATTTATAAAGGATGAGTGTTGCAAGTGTAATTTGCCCAGAGAAAATTCAAGATTTAAAAAAAGAAAGTTTTTCTAGAAACACAGTTGGACGATGAATTAAAATAACAAAATAATTCCATAACACACACACATACATACATACATATACACACAAATACACACACACACACACACACACACACACACACACACATACACACACACACACACATATATATATATATATATATATATATATATATATATATATATATATATATATATATATATATATATATATATATATGGATGCACGTGTGTCTGTGTAATGTATATAATATATGGCCCGGGACAACTTTTTTTTTTTTGCATCTGGCCCTCAGCCCAAAAAGTTTGGACACCCCTGCTAATAATAAACCTCAACTGTATATAGCAAGAAAAAGCTTAATTTTTTTTTTTTGTTGTTGTTGTAGCTTATCGTTTAAAATGGTTAAAATAATGTCTAAAATAGTTATGTTTAGCTTTAGCTAATCCCGCTTAGGCAAAGAAATCACTTGGTGGTTCTTTTAAAAAACCTCAGAAACTGAAAGTACTGCAAGATCAGCTTCTTTATAAAGAAATAAAAGAGGAATTGAAATACTGAATGCAAAAATTTATCCTGGTTTGGGGTTCCTGATTCAAAATTTAGCAAACTTGCCTGAAAGATTACAGCAACAATTGCTCCCTTTGAAAGAGCTCTTAGCCCTATGGCAATATAGTTACCTGCCAAAAGGCAACTTAAAATCCAGAAAAAGTAAATAAGTTGAAAAATTAATCTGATTGTGATCAGTCACATTTTACATTCTTTTACAAAAACATATAAAATTGTAAGAAAGTGAAAGGTCTCTTCTAAAGCAGCTAAGTTAAAGGTGCAGTAGGTGAATGTCTTCAGAAATGTTTTTTTGTTGTGCTGGTTGAAAGTCTTTTCACATTCCAATAGTACTGATTAAAGGAAATGATAGAAATGTATTTATGTTTTTTTAATATTCTGGATAAGGCATAAAACTAAAAAAATATTCATCCAATTAAATATTGTTGGACCGACAAATAACTCAATTACGACAGGCATCTCAAACTTGTCTGTCAACAAATTTTAATTAGAATTTCTGTGCAGTCTCTTTAAGTAAACAGATATGTCACTCGTGCGCACACATAAAGCACTGATCTACTGCTGACAGAGATGTCATCCGCAAACTTTGCATCAACCTGAACTTCTTTCTGAAAGACCTGAGTAGCTTTGTATCCATGAAAAGGACATTTTTTTTCTGAAAGGGCTTCTGAAATGCAGAATCAAAACTTTGTCAAAAATTGTATATTTTTTTTATATAACGCTGCATTTTACTGTCATTAATGGTACAGTCATTGCAACAGGGGAAACAGTTTATATAACATTTGTTATACTGAAAATACTGTTTATAACATATATATAATATTTTTTTATACTGTTTATAACACTGCTATTTCCATCACAGACTCTCACAAGCTTATTTATTTTATTTTTTTTACTTTTTGGCAAGAGAAAATTTTACAAATATAATTTCATAAACTAGATGCATTTAGACCTGTATGATTTTGTCTGAAATGACCCCCTCATGAAAATACAGCTGAAGGGAACACCTCACTTTTGTCTTCACGTTATTTCCTGTTCGCTAAAGCATCTGCTTCCTGCACACATCTATCCTCTTAGACCAAACCACTTATGGTAAAGCTTTGAATGCTCTACTTAGTGTTATGTTTTGAGTATGCAAATCAGATTGGGTGAAGATTGTGTTGTACTCCCCATAAAGGATTGTGTGCTTCCTCCATTAACCAACAGTATGTCATAGTAGAGCACTGTGTCTGTTTGCTTGACTGCGGTACATCAAGAGATTCTGCATTCAATATACCACATTCTACTAACAATCCTGGGGGTCATCTAGAACAAACAAAAGACGCAGCAAGGCATAATCTCTGGCCACAGGTGAGTTAATATTTTATTTACTGTCACAGAGCTCTGATTTTGAAAACATATGAATAGTTCAAATGCAAAAGGCTTTAAGTGGCATCAGAAATGTTCTTCTAAAATGGGTATTGTTCTCAGGCTCCTGTATGTAGGTTGAGTAATTTCATCTGGACAAATCATTTTCATTAATTTAAAATGAACTGAACATAAAGAAGACTGAGAAAAATAGAAGCTTTTGCATCTGAACTATCCAGAAACAGAAAATAATTAGAAAGCCTTAAATAAATAACGTCTTCAAGGACATTTATTTGTCATATTTTTCCTCCCTTTTTTCTGCTGGTCCCATGGCATGGTTTTATTTGCTGTACAATGCTTTGTTGTTATTATATATTATATATATACTTTAGTGTGGGTATTTTTGTTGCGTGTCAGGCAATATGTGTATGTGTTATTATATAGTTTTGAGTTTGTTAAAGGTGACTATGGTTTGCTTAAGGATTAATTTGATTTTTTTTTGTTTTTACTGGTAATTGTGTAGTGTGAAATATGGTTTGAAATATATCTGGATTTTTTATTGAGGACTGGCAAATTATCTCTGTGCTTTGTAGCAATTGTGGCTATTTACTTCCATTTTACCTGAGTGGACAGAGGTGGACCCGGTTGCCCTGTGTGTTTTTTTATTGTTTCTGTTCATCCCTTTGTTGTCTTTTGCCACACTCATGTATGCCCATGTTAGGCAGGGCTGTGCGATTTCCATGCAGCTTCAAAGCATACCATGCAAAAGGCGAAATCTGTTCTCTTTGCATTGTGAAATGTATAGTCTGTAAATGCTTGTGTGCATGTTATATACACTGAAAAGCGAAAAAAGCAAAACATCATTGTATGAATGCAGTAATGTGTAAATAATTTTCCATTAAAACGTGCAAAGGTCATGCAAGTAACAGGAAGATAGTAGCATCTCATATGTCAAAGGATGCATTCTGTGTTCTTGTGATCTTCCAAGTTCATACTTTTGAGGTAAGACCAGTCTGGCCATTGGAGAAATAGTCGTGCCCAACGGAGCCTGGTTTCTCTCTAGGTTCTTTAATTTTTCACTTTTGCCAATTGGTGACGTTTTTTCCTCGCCGCTGTCGCCACTGGCTTGCATGGTTCAGGACCTGTCTAGTGAATATTAAAACACACTGAACAAAACTGAACTTTAACTCTGAACACTGGAGTTTACTATAATCTTCTATGTGAAGATGCTTTGACAGAATCTACATTGTAAAAGCGCTATAGAAACAAAGATTAATTTAATTGAAAGAACACAAGTCTATTTTCTGCATTCTTGGTTTTGAGAAACAGCCTATATGTTTGAAATCAACATGACACTTCCCCTTGATCTCTAACTAATTTAGTGCTTCAAACTAGACTGCTAACCAGATTCAAATATGAAGTTATTAGAGCTGCGTGTGCTTGTGTTTATTGTGAATCACAGCAAGGTGGTACAATCTAAACAAAGAGCCCCTATTTTGCATTAAAAAAATTCATAATTTGGTTTTAGGGTTCTCCAACAACAGGCTGATATGCATGCAAGGTCAAAAAACACCTTTATTGTCTTATAAAATGCATATATTTTTACCTTATTATCCTAGCGACTCCCAAATTAATTGTTCAGCGATTGGTCCGATGACCCAGTCTGTTGCGATTGGTCGACTGCGTTCCCCAGGAGACAGAGAGAAATGCTCACCACGGCTACAGTATGAAGTAGCAGAAAGTATGTGAGAGCCCAATGCAGGAGTGCAATAAAGCAATGCAGTTAAACACCCAGAGTTTTAGTCTACTCTTAACCCTAACCCAGAGTAATAACAATGACACACATTCAGTATTAATCCACACAGTGGCAAAAGTTAAACTTTTTAAAAAACTGACCGCGCCACACAGCATGTGTGAACAACAGCTGATGGTGGCCATAGCAAAAACACACAGCAGAAGATCGCCAGTTAAGAAACATTTAAAAGTGGTAAAAGAAGAAGCACTCGTCACATTTTTAACATAGTTTTGGACGCGATATGTGAAAAGCCCCATACAGATTTAACCTGAGAAATACAGTCCAAGCACTGATCTACAATCGATATTTGATTACAAGTTGCGCGGGGTGATTACAACTTACAACACACAATTAAACACATATTTTGCAAACTACAGAAAACGAGGTAACAATTTTAATGACACTTACATGTTATGATCCAGAGGAAGAAGAAACTGGTCCATTTAAACAGTAAAAGTTAGACAAAGTTCTTGTCTTCTGCTCTTTCAATAACAAACGGCCTGCAAATCCCACTATGAACTTTAACCCTTTATTCACCGCAGCCGAATCTCAATCTGTGAGTGATCGTCATCTTCACGTCATGATCAGCCCCTGGATCCCCTGCACCTCTGTTAGTGTCTGAAGGGAAAGCGTGTTCACATTTTAACTTAATGCGGTTCTTTTTATTTGACTCTGAGTCGACTATTTTGTTAAAGATTCAATAGTTTTAAACATCCTGCACTTTTAGATTTAAACATTAGCTGGATGTTTTCATTCACTTAAAACTGTTTTACACACTGCATGGAAGATCAATTTCAAAAACCCATAATAGGATCTCTTTAAAAAAATGAGCCATGTGAGCAAAAGAACTTAAAAGTTCTAAACAGTTTGATAAACGATAAGCTAAACTTTTCAACATTTGTTGTATTGTCTTCCCACATAATATTTGTCAATGTTCAGATTTACCACGGTGCATGAATCCAGCATAATCATAGGTCTCTCAGTCAGAATAATGGCCATGTCTATTATCACACACTCTTAGAAACAAAGGTACAAAAGCTGTCATTAGCATATATATATATGCTTTTGTCCTTATTGGTGTCTTAAAGTTATATATTAGTACCTAAAGTGTACATATTAGTCCCTAAGAAGTACAAAACAATATCCTTAAACTGTAACAATATCACCCAGATTATGGATTATGTTTCAATTCAGTACAATACTATCATAAAAAACATTAGCAATTGGTAAAGATTTTCAGAATCACTTTTACTTTTTGCATGCGAGAATCAGCTACTCAAACAGGATGTGGAAATTGTGGGGAAGCACATACACGAGACACATAAACACAAGAGTCAGACAACACTGCTTTATAACTCAGGACTTAGCCAATGAACATAATATGTAGTTTAGAAAAGAATCAAATCAGTTCAAATCACTTTGGATAAATAAAATGTCTAATGAAAATATAAGTTAATCACTCAGATTACAAAGGGAAAAACCAACAAACATCCCACCCTCCATCAATATTTGTTTCCACAGGGAACGTGCTAAGCTGAGGATCTTGTGAAAGCTGATCTGTCATGGATTCATACACCATTAACTTTATCACCTGGAATGCTAACGGACTTAAGCAAAACAAGTATCAGAAATTTCAAGAACTTCAATGCGCTGATGTTGTTTTCCTACAAGAGACACACATTGGAGCAGGGGATGAACATGTTATAGAAGGTTTAAAAAAGCGGTGGAATGTTTTCTATACAAAGTACAACTCTTCCAGCAGTGGAACTGCCATTCTCGTCAGAAAGAGTCTAGATTTCAAATGTTTAAGTGTCGAGAAAGGTAATTGTGGTGAATATGTATTGTTGAAATGTGAACTGGAAGGTTGCCTGTACACTCTAGTGAGTGTTTATAACCATCAGACAGACACAAAAACGCTTGATAATCTTTCAAGATACCTGCAGTCAATGACCACAGGGCTGCTGGTGATTGGTGGAGATTTCAACACATTCCTCAATCCGTTTATCGACAAAAAATGGAGTACAGGCAAGATGACAAAGAACAGAATGCACAATAAACTGCTCTTATGTGTGGAGAATTTCATGAAATCTCTTCAGCTGGCTGATGTGTGGAGAAGAATGAACCCTGTAAAGCAGGATTTTACATTCTACATAAGAGATCGTCCAGTGTCCAGACTCGATTACTTCTTCATTCCAGATGAATGTATGTGGCGTGTAGGAAGTTGTGAAATCATGAATTCAAGGTTCGGAGAGCTCAAAGATCGTCAACCTGTGTCTTTAGAGATCAACTATGTCTCCACAGTGCCTCTTCTGATAGATCAAACACAGTCACTCTTCAAACTATTTCACTGCAAAAAAATACTTTTGACTGATGAAACCAGTTCATCACAGTCTGAAGAAAGCTCACCTGCAGTCAGTGAAGTTGACATTGTGTCAGCGGTTCAGTCTCTTCAAGTGTCAGACACAGTAAGACCAGACGACATCCCAGTGTCCTTCTATAAAGACAACATCCGGGATGTAATTCCATACATAAAGATGCTCTATGACGGAATCCACAGGGGTGAAGTCAACTGCTCTGAATTGTATTTTCAAGATCCACAGGATGATATCCCTCACTTTTTTAATGCCGACTACCTCATCATTGCAACTATTCTGGCAAGACGTCTTGATGATTTCTTGAATCCTCAGTCAAAGGGTATGATTAAGGATTCAGCAATTGTTATGATCACTCCTAAAACAGTCTGCACTGAAGCAATGCTCTGCTGTCTAAAGGATGAAATTGAGGACTCACATTCAGTTCTTTATCAAGACTTTCCGCTTGTGGAAAAAATCTTCAGAGATTCAAAATTCAAAAAGTGTCAGGGCTGCCCACTGAAGCCAGTACTCACAGCTTTAAAACTGAAAAGCTGCGCCTTAAAGTTGTGTAAGAATTTAGAAAATTATGCAGTGCATGTTTTCAAGACAAATGTGATCATTTGCGTCCCATCTGAAGACCTAGATGAGATACTTGCTATGGAAAGCAGCAACAATGAAGAATATGATATTATGACATTATACAGAGGACAAAGTGTTGAGGGTAATGAGTCCGCAAGTGAAGATTATGATGGACTGTTGGAGGACACAGAAGACAATTCACAGTGTGAAGACAGCGACAATGGGTCAAATGAACATGAGGGAAAATCTAAATCGATTGAAAGGTGAGAGTTATACATTTTGAAGATGATTAAAAATATTTGGGAGATTTTATTATAAGAAACATAATACATACAATGAACTTTGGGCACTTTCAAGTGATCCTCAGCTGTAGTGATCCTCCTGTGTCTACTGTTCGCTGTAATGCATTAGCACAGTGGTAAATAAGCACAGTAGATGCTCATAAAATGCAGGTTATCTACTACGAACAGGCATTTTTTTTCTCTACTGGTTCATAACCAATGCAAATTTAGGGTAATTTTGTATGGTGCACTCAGTCACCTTTGATAAGTGGATAATCCAAGTTAAAATGTGGACTGTTAAAACCACAGTAGGACAAAAATGAAGAGTCTTAAGTATTGCACATGAAATGGCTGCAGTTGTTGATGCTGTTAAAGGCACAAGAGAGCGAGCAATGCATTTATTTGTAATGACAGAGGAACATTGAAACATATTGTTTCCCATGTTATTTTTAATATCCTTCAGGAATTAAAAGATAACTTGGAACACACAACTAGAGTGAGTCACATAATACTGGGTCTTGACTAACATTCCTTTTTAGGTATTAGATATTGGCACAAATATCCAGAATTTGAGAAATGCAAATCTTAGTAAATCCCATTGTGTGATTAATTTAAATACTCCTTGCATAAAATTTGTCTGACTTGATACTCGATAACTATTATAACTATAGCTGTGTCCATGCCTTTTCAGCCCTATTCTTCTCTGTGTGTATTTATTAAATACCCACAATACTGTTTTAAAGCCAAAAAGATGGTTTGCGCTGGTGCAAGCAGTTAGTAAATCTGGGCCTATGTGTCTGTGTGCATATGAGAAGTGTTGTACAGCTTTATCTAATTTTCTTTATTAATGAATTACTTATTTATTGCAGAACAACCATGTATGCAGTTGTAACTTTAGAAGAATCAGAAGAGGTGATGGTGACAGCATCAAACTGGTTGACCGCAGACAAAAAACAATGTTACTGGCCTCCATACAAATCATCAGAGAAATTCATGGAAGCTGTTCAGTACAGATTTGCACCTCAAACAGGAGAGAAATCTTGGGAGAAATTAGCTGTCCTGTTTCATGGAGAATATGGTACCAGTTCTTAATTTAAACAGTCAACTTTTACTCTCATTATGTTCTCAATAACAATTTTTTTTTATCTTACTGCAGGCACTTATGAGGAGGCCAAGAAAAAACTAAAACAAATGAAGCAGCCGGAACAGTAAGAAATATATTCTTATTTCAAGTTGATATGATACTTGCATTTTTTTGTGCTCCTACTGCACAACTGAGATTTAAAATCTGGTCCTCTCTAAGTTACCAAACCATTGGACAACTATTGAAACTGCTAAATGATACATTTATGATTAATTTGAGAATACAAATGACGCTGTACTGTAGTTATATAAATCATCTGTTGTGGCTAGGTACTTTTTTTTTTTTTTTTTTTACAATTTAGCAAATTTTTTCCCCCTGTAACATTTGACATGGTAAGAAGTGAACTGAAAGTGAAATCTTTAAACTAAGTGTGTTACAACTATCCTCATTCTTTCATATTCCTACCCAATGGAAGCATTTGTTGATATTTATTAGTAATATTATTGTTTTATATAAACAGAGCAGCCATAGCAATGAATCAAGTAACAGGAACCTGTCCACAGTCTCCTGGGCCATCTTGGTCAGGAATTTCACAGAATGCCAGTGGTAGGCCAAATCATTTTATATTTACCACACACACTTGTATTGCTAACTTTGAGGGGGCTTCACATAAACATAATGATTTTTATTCTGTACAAATTGTATATTGTATCTCCCTACCCCTAAACTTTCACATGTAACATTCTGCAGTTTTATATTTTAAAGTAATTAATTCAGTGTGATTTATGAGAGGTTTTCTCATGGGGAAAAATGTCCCCACAGGGTTAGGAGTTACCAGCATTGCTATACTTGCGGGGACAACTTTAGGAATACAAGGTACACACACACACACACACACTCACACACACACACACAAACTAACATACGTATTCACATGTGGTTTGTACAACATTGTTGAAAAAAAATTATTTTAAGCATATGAAAAGCATCTTTATAGATGGCCTTACAAAAGTAAATTGGTATAGTGAATTAAAACAAACAGTTACAGGTGAGTTTCATGTACCTGCAAATATCAGGAAAAGCTATTTTAAAAAATACAAACAAAAGTCATTAGGAGATTTCATTTCTTCATTTTTCATTTCAAACTTGTTTGATTAAACATCCACTGGGTAGTCAAACAAAAAAATATTTTAAATAAAATGATCACGTTGTATTAGGTACAAGATTGATGTGTTTCAATTCTCTGATGCAGGCACTAAAAGAAAGCGTGAATCGAGGGATTTAAAGATCAGTGCTAAATCATATTCAGGCAAGTCATTTTGGTATGTTTTTATTCCTACATTTATTGAATTTGTGAATTTAGTATTAATTCATCAATCTCAAAGTTATTTCTTAAATTTATTTAACAGATATGGAAATACTGAATATGACAAAAAAGATCATGAATGAAGTTAATGTCAGATTTCAAAACATTAAAAGCACAGACCAAACAACAAATGAGATAAAAAACACAATTTTGTAAGTACTTATAAATCACAATGTAAATTGTTCTGTATGCTCAATTGTAAAGTGGTGTTCAGTCACTTTTATCTGTATCATGATGTAGAGATTCCATTGCAAAAATGAATGAGATGGACAAAGACAAAAGAAGAAAGGAAACCATTGGTGTTTTTGGCAAAACAGGAGAAGGAAAAAGCTCTTTATTAAATGCAGTGTTGGGATTAGAAGGTCTGCTGCCATGTGGTAGTCTTGGTGCCTGTACAGCAGTGATTACTCAAGTGGAAGCAAATCTTGAGGACTCTGAATACAAAGCTGAGATTGAGCTCATCTCTAAAGAGGTTCATCTATCTATCTATCTATCTATCTATCTATCTATCTATCTATCTATCTATCTATCTATCTATCTATCTATCTATCTATCTATCTATCTATCTATCTATCTATCTATCTATCTATCTATCTATCTATCTATCTATCTATCTGTCTATCTGTCTGTCTGTCTGTCTGTCTAAAATAATAAAGTATTTTATTTGTATTGTTTTGCAGGAATGGGAGAATGAGATTGCTTCCACAGATGAAAGGACTGATACAGATAATGAAAGGATCATTGCAGTGTATGGGGCTGATGCAGATAAGAAATCACTGGAAGAACTTAAGAAAAATGCCAAATATGCTGAAATTGATCACTTTTTGTCTACCGAGAAAAAAACAATTTCGCACACTGAAGTAAGGGCTAAAATATATATTTTTTCGTTAGCAAATATTCTTTGTTTAAAAGTTTAGATACTATTGTCAGATTTTGACAAAGACACGGTTTTGCAATGAAAAGGTGTGGACAGTTCTGGATACAGTACTTTGTTTCCCTTTCAGATGAAATTCTTTAATTCATTACATTTTAAATTCTTTGTAAGACCTTATCCTGATGGTCCCCCTGCTGACTATAATATACTTCAAACACTTATACTTACTCTCATCTTCAACATTTGAACATCTAATAAACTTTTGGTCAGTAAAATGTTACCAATTAAGGTTATAGATGTTCATTTAACTGTTATAAGACATGCAAGAAATCCTCAACAAGTTTTCAGTATCTCTATACTGCACACCCTTATAAATAAGGTCAGAAGTTCTGTCACTGCCAGAAGCCAGCTGAGGTGGATCAGGCATCTGTTTCATATGCCAACTGGACGCCAAACTAAGGAGGTGTTTCAGGTTTTTTCAACCAAGATGAGACTTAGAGGGACATGCTGATGAGAGTAAGCAGATATGAATTTGTAAAGCATCTTATGGTCAGCAGACTATAGGGAGACCATCAAAATAAAGTTACTAATTTCTTTTCATTATTTACTAAAAAGGCTAAAATATTACAAAGTATGGTAAAATATGATTAATATATTATTATACTATGAATTCTGAAATAGTATTTGATGTATTCCTGACTTTTTATATGATTTAAGATTTTTTTGTTTTATTTTTTTACAACAGGTCCTTGACTTTGTCCGTGATGTTAAATGTCACATTCAGCAAAGTGAGTATAATCCTGGTGGCTGGTACTGGCCTCTTGTGAAGAGTGTGACCATCAAGATTCCAGATCGTCAAGAGCTTCTGGAACACATTGTGCTGTTTGATGTTCCTGGCACTGGAGACTGCAACAAGATACGAGATGATCTGTGGAAATCAGTAAATGCTGCACTACCAGATATCTTACATATGAAGATTCTTTCATGATTTACAGTTTTTCTCAGTCGCTTTGGTGCGTTTCTCACAACACTAGTGCATTTCTGCTCAACAGTTAATGCATTTCTCAAAACAATAAGTACAAACTGCAAAACCTAGCTGATAACCTGCAAAAGCGCGTCACATGCGTAAAATGGATAGTTTATTTCTCAAAAGCAAGTATTCATGTCAATCCAAGTGTCAGTATCATCAAAATGAAAAGTCCTGACACCATTGTTTATGAACAAGATGTCATGTTTTCATTATGACAGTTTACTGATTCTGATTTTGGTGACACTTCCTGAAAATGCTCAAGACAGCACTATATACTTTTTGCACAGCCATTTGAAAACTACAGTAAAGTTGGACATCACTTACTGTAATTTAGTGAGGTATCTGAGTACAAGACACTGAATATGTATGTTTTACATTTTTACTCTGCATTTGCTCTTTACAATCCTAATTTATTCACAGCATTGTGCAAAAGAATAAACACACCCTTATTTACAACAAAAATAAACTCCCTTTGGGTTGAACTGTGCACAACTGTAAACAATATTGCAGTACAAATTGGACCTGAACCTGCAACATACACAGGTCTGTAAATCATTCACCAAATTCTTCAATTTTAACGACATTTTCAGGAAAATAAAGATATTTAAAAAAAAAAAAAAAGTTTGCTTGACCGATTTTGTCATCAAGTTCAACATTTTTGTATGTAATGACTGAAGTAAAGAAATGAGGACTGTTAGTTTTATATGGAATGACTATTCAGCATTTACAAGTTTAGTTCATTTTGACTGACATGACATAAGCAAGTGATAATGTTATAAACAGCAGAGAGTTGAATGAAAGCAATTGATGCATGTCCGAAAGCATTTGCAATTTGTTGAAAGGAATGAGAAACTGCTACTAAGATGTGCACAAATGACTAATTGTTTTGAGAAATGCATGAACTATTGTGCAAATGTAAATAGTGTTGTGAGAAATGCACCAAAGTGACTGAGAAAAACTGTAATTACCTACTATTATGTCAATTCATACTATTATTACTTTTCATCTGTTTCATTTACTGTGAATGCATGGAATTTACCTCAGTTGTGTCTACATCTCAAATTCTAATGTTTCATTTGAGTGGAAAGTTTGCTTTTGGTGAAAAACATCCAGTTTTTAGTCTGTGACATGCTGCACCACATTTGGTGTGAACCCAAATGCAATGTTTACATTTAAAATATTTGTATTGTTTCCAAATTAGAAACCACCTCATGTGGATTTTATAACGCTAAATCTGATATACAGTAACTCTGTCTTATTTTGGAGGCTGTTACTGTTCTGTGGAGGTCACATTTTGTCCGCACTCACATACATTGAGGTAGCCTTCAGACACTGTGTTTTCTGCCAGGGCAAGCCGGGGTGCAGTTCAACAAGTGTAAAGTAGAGCAATACCACAGGTATTTTATTCAGGATTTTATGAAGACTTTTCTAATTCTACAGAGAGTGAAGGAGTGCTCTTCTGTGTGGATTGTAAATGACATCAAGCGTGCAATCAGTAGCAAAGAGCCCTGGAGCATAATCGAGCACTGCATCCAAGACTTGGGACCAGGAGGACAGTGCAAAACAATAAACTTCATCTGTACCAGGACTGATGACATTAATATAAAAGAATATCTAGGGTAAGAATATAGAGATTTTTGTCAATATTCTGCATTTCTGCATTAATAAATCACATTTATTTTTTGTTATAGATCTGCACAGCCATCTGGAGATCACTTTTCTTCAGACAAGGTCTGGTACATTTACAAACAAAAGATTAATTGTTTGTTTTCTGCATTATTTACATGCAGTTTTCTAAAATTTCAGTCCTTATCGCAGATGGTGTACCTGCCGAGAGTCTGCTCTATAGAGTCTGGCTGCACCTTCAGGTCAAGTGCGCTTCCTCTGCAAGTGAGGTTATTTACAATCGCCACTTGTGGCAGCTTGCATGAAAGTCCTTCGGTAATTTAACTTAAGGGTGTTCCTGAGGCAGAAGATCATTGCAACAAACTTCTTTTCTGTCACCCTTACTCAAGTGCCTTTTTTCTAAGCATTTCACAACTATAGTTTCTGGCAACATACGGTGATGGGCACCGCAGTTATATAGTTACGTAAACAGATCGTAACAAACCACAAATGCTTGCCTTACAACAGCTTTGCAGTAATGTTACACATCATCTGTGAGTCGAGACGTTCCCTTTATTTATGAAATTGTTTTATTAAATTATGTATCTGCATTCATATGAGTCTTTTATCGAAAAAAATTTTTTTGGGGTGGGAATGCTTGCATTTTAAATCTCATTTGTTCAAGGGAGCTGATTAGGTCCCTTAAATGTTTTAAGAGGAAATGGTTACTAAGGACTAAGGGGAAATACTTTATAGGTGATCTTTTTCTTTTTGTTCTCCTTGCAAAACTTTTACTTTTACCCTTTACTTGCAAACCCTCCAACTTTTACTAAGGGTACCCTTAACCTTAAACTGGGGGATTTTTTGGTTATGGACTTTTATGCAAACGAGCCCTGCACTCTCCTGCCACGTCACTTGCATCGACATTTGCATTCTTGTTTGCAGTTGTTCTGGGACCTGCTGAATAAAGAAAAGTTTCCCAAGTAGTTCAAGAATAATCGAAGAATCATTTGTGCGTATATTTAGACCTGATAGCTCATATAAATAAATAATAAGCTTTGCTGGTATAAATGGTAATAGAAGCCTGCTTTGGTAAATTTATATTAAAACATTCTAATCATATGATGAAAATACAAACCACTTCACAAGAGAGAGATAGAGGGGGGGTCTGTCATGGTGTACAACTTAAGTACTTAGAATTATTTGACAATGTCCTCACTGTCAACACAAACAAACTGGAAACTTATCTTTTGTTTATTTGTATTGATTTCAAGTGACGTGACAGGTGTCAATTGTAAATGGTGTCTCTTGCATAGAAAGCATGGGTGACTGAACATGCCGGCCCGAGAGTGCAAGTCTGAAAGTGCAAGTGCAGCTCTGCAGCCAGACCCTTTTCATGTTATTGGAAGTGGGTGCCCAGATTCTCCTGAGGACTGGCTTATTCTAGAGCAGCTGTGACAACAAGTGATCAAGTGTAGCATAGGGAGATTGTGATCAGCCACCTCTGATAGTTAGAGGTTGAAATTATGGAAATTCCTTGCAGAATCAATAGAAATTTAAAAATCATAGGACAAAAATAGCCTAGTTTATTAACATAAACCGCTGCAAAACTTAGTTTCATTTCATTTCATTTCATTTTCTTGTCCGGGGTTGCCACAGCAGAATGAACCGCCAACTTATCCAGCAAGTTTTTACACAGCGGATGCCCTTCCAGCCGCAACCCATCTCTGGGAAACATCCACACACACATTCACACACTTCGGACAATTTAGCCTACCCAATTCACCTGTACCGCATGTCTTTGGACTGTGGGGGAAACCGGAGCACCCGGAGGAAACCCACGCGAACACAGGGAGAACATGCAAACTCCACACAGAAACGCCAACTGAGCCGAGGCTCGAACCAGCGACCCAGCGACCTTCTTGCTGTGAGGCGCCAGCACTACCTACTTTTAGTATTTTTTAATATTGCTTTTGATAACCTCAATCATGTACAACTGTTCTTTATCTTTGGTACGGTTGTTCTTGAATCTTTTGCTACCTCTATCATACATTATGTCCTTTGCAGTGGCCATTCTATTGGTTTCCTTTCGTACTGTTCTGAGAAAATTGGTCTCCTCTATGGAACCCCTAATGTTGCATGATGTGTCCGTTCTCTACTTTCGGGCAAAAGGGTTACATAACAGAGGCGTGAATGACTTCCTAAAAACGAACAATGGATTGCATAGAAATGCAAAAATGACTGAATTGACTCATGGGCTAATTTTACAGTGACACTTAGTTTATATTAAAGACACTTCATGCGTGTTATAATTTATTATTGTTATTGTTTTTCAGAGTTCGAAAACAGCGTGCATTCATCATAGGAACAACTCTGCAAAGGATACTCTGAAAAGGAAGCTTGAAAACATGGTATAAATGTGAAATTGAATTTTTTTTGTTATTAGTGGGGTTTGCCTTTAGGCAAATCCACTATTGTTATTCTCCAAACTTATTCTACTTCTTTTTTTGGTGCATAACCAGTCCCACAGTTTTCCCAGACCCTTGAAAGAGGGTTCAAATCATGCAGATTTATTGGGAATGATGTGCTACGACTTTTTTAAGGGGTTCATCCCCAAAACCCATTGACGCAACATTACACCCAACTTTGACGCAACATAGCGCCAAGTGTGAATTTAGTATAAATATGGGATTCAAAACATCTGTAGGGGGTTGCTGCCTGATGAAGAAAATGTACCCCACAAGGATACCCCTGAGTTGCTAGGATGTCCCAAAGTGGTCCCATTGACCTAACATGGGGACGGGATGCCCACTGAAATACATTGAGCCAATTGACTCCCATTATAAATGTCACACATCAATAACACTACATAGCAGGGACATACAAACCTGCGGGTGGGCTCATCTGACACGGACAACCAATAATAATCTCAATATGATAATGAAGCTCTCAAGCCATGCCCCAAAACCATTTACACACCTTTAGTAATTGATTCTATAGACTGCCATTATAATAGCAGTGTCATAGAGACATTGGAGTAAGCTGATTGACAGGCAACCAATCATCATCTCAATAGAGTGGAGAAACTATGACATCAATTTCTATGCAAAAATCTAGAAGCGAGTTAGCAGTTTTCCAGTTCTGGTTCCCTTATCTCAAAGTCAATGTTTTTTTTTAAATGGGATTTTGATTAAATTGCTCAAATAAGGTTTGTGGCTACCACATACTGAAGATACTTTCATGTTTTATTCTACAACATGAAACACACCAGTTACATCACACTGTTGCTTTTTTAAAGCAGTTACGTTTCTTTAAAAAGACAGTTGCTATCAAGTTGCTAAATGGGACTGGAGGCGGTGTCGGAGACATTATACGTCATCGAGCTGAGCTGGTCTGGAACGCAGCCCGCTTGCGTTGGGCATTTTGATTTGTCTGTTATTTAAGTATTTTGATAAATAGTGTTTCATAATTTGTAGTATTTTTCTAATTGGGAATTCATATTGTGTGTAGATAATGTCCTCACTGGTAGAGACTGTCATGACAGATTCATTTGTTGATCATTTATTTTAATTAAACTATATGGAGATACTGCTTACCAGTGCAGCCTGTCTCTTTCCTGCTCTCAGGAATGCAAGTGTGTGAATAAATGTGTAAAAATACATAAATATTAACTGTCATTTTAACATGATCAATTGATCTGACTAGCTATGCTATGTGAGGCATGCCTAGTAACAACCCAGTGTACCATAGAAGCTGCCTAGCAACCACCCAGTAATAATGCCTTAAGATCTGCCTAGCATCACTCAGGACACCCTAGCAACTGTTTAGCAATGCTTTTGCAACCACTGAGAATACCTTAATGACCACCTAGCGACACTTTAGCAACCACCTAGGAATCACTTAGAACACCCTAGCAACTTCCTAGCAACACCTTAGCAACCACCTATGAACTATTCAGAACACCCTAATAACTGATTACCAATTACTTAGCAAAAAACTAGCAACCACTCAAAACACCCCAGCAACCACCTAAGAACCAATTAAAATGCATTTTACACCAGTGACTTGCCACTGCAAAACCAATTCACATTTTTTTTTTAGAAAATTGACATATGTATTTGTAATTCTTATTCTTACTCTTATTCCTGCTTTTTACTCAGAAATCAAAAGACGTCAGAAGATTCACCGCTGATGTTTTTGCTGTCAGCTCTAAGGCATACTTTAATGAAGATCTCCAGATGGATAAAAATGAAACAGGTAAACCATTAAGTGAACCTGGAAAACAAACATTTTATATAGACAGTTGATTTAGAATTACTAGCCCCCCTGTTTATTTCCCCCCTAATATCTTTTTAAAGGAGAGAAGAGTTTTTCAGCACATTTCTAAACATAGTAGAATTTTAATAACTCATTTCTAATAACTGATTTATTTGATCTTTGTCATGATGACAGTAGATAATATTTCACTAGATATTCTATTAGAGTGACATTTAAATGTTTAACTAGGTTAATTAGGTTAACAAGGCAGGTTAGGGTAATTAGGCAAGTTATTGTAAAATGATGGTTTGTTCTGTAGACTATTGAAAAAAAATTGCTTAAAGGGACTAATAATATTGACTTTAAAATGGTTTTTAAAAATTTTAAAACTTTAAAAATGTCCTCGCTCTGTTAAACATCATTTGAGAAAAAAAAATAAAAAATCAAAGGTTGGCTAATAATTCTGTCTTGAACTGAGTATCTGTTCATTCTCGTTTCATTTAAATTACTGAAATACAATTTTTTTTTTTCCAATTATCTGTAGAAATCCCAAAGTTGCAGGACCTTCTCAAGAACACCAACAAGAGCATCAGGAGGGAACTGATCAGAGATTATGTCAATCAAGCAAAGGGAGTTTTGTTCCTTATCCAACAAACCAAACTAAATACAACAGATGAAGAAATGGTACAGAACTGCTGATTGATCATTTACAGATGTTTACTGACCCACTCATAAAGAGCCTAGAGGTTTTGAAATAGGTTTTTAAATATGTGACATATAAAAAAATACTTCATTCAAAAAGGTAATTATTCGCTCTCATCAAGTAATTGCTTCGTACTGTTTTTCTTTTTTCTTTTTATATTCTTCTGGTGATTTAAAGACAAATGTTTCGGCACAATGCCTTCCTCAGTTTGTCAAAAAGTAAAAACAGTATGAAGCAATAACTTGATCAGTGCGAATCATTACTCTTTTGAATAATAGCATTAACAAGATTGATGCACCAAAAAAGTTTCTTTAAAAAAACGCAAGCACGCAGGGCAAACTTCATCACTCTACATATATAAACATGGCCGTTTTCCTATATTATAAGAACACATATGCACATATACACGTAAATACATGTACCACACACACACACACACACACACACACACACACACACATATATATATATATATATATATATATATGTGTGTGTGTGTGTGTGTGTGTGTGTGTGTGCACATACATGTTTACCTATATGTTTGTATATGTTAGTAAAAATGATGAAAATCCATAGCTGCTAGACAACATAAAAAAATGCCCATGTAGAAATTTACATTTTTTATGTACATAAGAACAGTCAAATAGGACAAGAAAAAATATGGTACAGGAACAAAAACAAGACAAAAAAACTGAACAAAAAACAAAAGAAAAAACTGCAAATAATTTTGTTATGCATTTCCTTCTTTTCCACTTCATACAAGAAAGAAATGACCTTGTAAATGTTACAGGAAAACGTGTGCACATCATAGCTTTCCATCTCCTCTCACTTTTTTTGCCATAGTAAAATTCCATGACATGCCAATAACATGTGATATCAAGATAAACTGTTCGCACATGCATACGTTTTTTTTTTGTTGCATATTTTAGTTAGTTCTTAGTGATTGCCTTGATAATAGAAAAAATGAGCTAGGCATCAAGTACTGTATGACAGTTGCCAAAATTATTTGTATATGGACATATCTGCACCTCCAATTTGCCTGTATGTGGCATATATACACATATATACAGCATATATCATATGTGCATGTATACTGTATATAGGCTTCATATATGTGCATATATCCTCATATAGGTTCTTTCCATGTGTGGAAATCAAATAGTAGGTTTATTCAGTAATTTACGCTGTGTTTCCTTGTGTTTTATAGGCAAAGATTAAAGCTGCAGTTCGTAATGATTACAAAGAGAGCCTTAAAAAAGCACTGAGGGAACTGAACGGTCGGTTTGATCCACTATATGAGACTATAGAGCAATGTTTCTCAAAGGGAGTGGAGAAATCAGTGGACCAGTGTCTCAGTACCACAAAGCCTGTGATTTCATCTGTAAGTGATCAAAATTTCAAATATCTTTTTTTCTGGGCTTTCTAATGGTAGCAATACTATTTTGTATTGTAAATCAGGTGCCATATGATAAAACCCTCCAAGCATTGTGCAAGAAGAAAGGATTTTGCTGGCCACAATACTGGGATGCACCTGTAGATCTAAACAAGTGCTTGGCCAAACACATCTACGACAACATCGATGAGGAGTTCAGCTTGATATTTCCGTAAGTTTTGCTGTCCTTCCCTATCCGCTGTACATTCAGATGAGTGTTTTAACAGTGCTAAGTAAACATTACATTAGCTGGTGGGTGATATTGTTGTTTACATATTTGTCTTTGTTGTGTATTGTGTCTTTGTTGTGGGTGTTGAAAAAATGACCTGAACAGTGTAGTATAACAAGATATAACCCATAACTTGGATTTTTAACTTCTCTGTTTTGTTGAGTTTAATTTTGTTTTAATTATTACAGTGTTGATAGTAATAACATAACAGGGAGGTCAGTGCAAGAAAAGATTGATAAGTTCAGTGTTGTTCAGAATGGCACTGTTTACTCTCCATCTTCCATTCTATACCACATTCAGAACTTCATGAAAACAGAGGTGAGTTGCTGAATTTTACTTCAATTCATTTAATCATCTTCTGTCTACATGTAAACTTTGTTCCAATGGTGTGAAAGCAACAAAGTGTCTTAACAAACAAATCTCATTCCCTGCTTTAAAAAAATAACATTGACTACGTTCACGTGAACATCAGTAATCAAATTATTTGCCTTAATATAAATAAGAAAATGATATGATTAAGATGTTTACAAGACTTTCTTTTTGAATGTTTTTTTTTTCATGATCCTGTTTTACATGTTATATATTAGGGATGCAACAATACAGTTAGCCTACGGCTCAATACATACCACGGTTTTTTTAACACGGTTTTCGGTTCGGATGGCTTGACACGTGTTTTTTTATTTATTTATTTTTTATTCTATGTTTAGGGAGTAGAAACAGTAAGAGGTTAAAGAGAAAAAAATAAAAACGATTTATTGCAATACTCCTTTGTTTTTACTTATAAGCCAAGAAAAGTACATTAGATTCTAGTTTATTGTATTAAAAAAATGATCACTGAAATCTCACAGCTGCTGGTAGCCCATGTACAAACATAAATTCCTACATTTGGAAAATAAACATACATGTGAAGATAATAAACATAAATTGACCATTTCAAATAAACATATTTGTACTTAAGTAAACATAAATAAACCATCATAATTATCTCTGCTGAAAAAAGTGTGAGATGGTAGTCTGTAACTCAGATCGAGTGCTTTTATAATATGACAAAAGCCGGCATCTCCAATCACCGAAACGGCTGCAAATCTTTAGCAATAAACACCCGCACTGCCTTTGTTATTTTTATGTGTCCCTCTGAACCAGTTGGCTATGTTTGCTAGAAGGATTCAGCAAGGGATTGTTTTTTGGAGGACTTTGTTACCTTCTCTGCTATCCTGCCTTCAGACAGTGATATTGCTGGGTGATGGCGCTGCAGATGTGCAGTCATGGTTATACGTGTAAAACAATGCTTGCACACAGTTATTTTTTGTTCCCCATTTTTTTCTTTCATTGGCATTATACTTACCAGCAAAACTGAAACGTCCTCACACCGCAGATTTAAAGGACGCTGGTGCTTCCTCCTACTATTGCTTCACTTCACCGCCGCTTGCTATGTTATAGTGTGGACTGATATTAAAACGCCCCCTAACTTTGGAGCATAGTGATTGGATATTTACTGTGATTGGAGGAGTTTCCTCATCTCAGCTCGGCAAGACAGGCACACACAAACAGTCAATTCATGGAGATATAAACCGCACATACATTATTAAAACCGAGAAAACAATTCACAAGCGAGTATTGAACCGTGGATGTTGTACCGAACAGTTCAATATTATATTGAGAATTGTGGCATCCCTATTATATACCATACTACTACTACTACTACTACTACTACTTCTAATAATTCATCGTTTTCAACCTTTTGAAAAGGAAACCAAAGTGAAGACATCCCTCAAACAAGATGTTGTTAATAGAAAGAAGAATGTCTACTCAGTAATCCAAAAAACAATTCGGGATCAAATGACTGCAGGCTATAAAAGTAAGACATTTAAAACTACACACTGTCTGATTAGTAAACTGTTGTCCACTATGTGGTTGTTCAAGAAAGCACCAACATCTGCTGGCTTTAAAATAACAGAGTCTTTCATTTTATTCATTATAATCAATTACCATTTCATTCAGACTTTGAGACATTCGGTGTTTGTGTTGCATTTATGCTACAGAATGTGAATAAACACTGAATGTTGCCTTTACAGAAGCTGCCGAGAAGAGAGGACAAGGAGCCATGGGAAAGAGAAAGAGCACAATAATAAAAACAATTGAATCATTAAAAGACAGCATGTTCGAAGAAGCAAAAATGCAATTTCTGAATGAGTTCAAGTCCTTGATGGTATTTGAATTTCACATTTCAAACAAAACATTTGTAAACGAATATTTATAAACAATTCAAAACAATTATGTTTTCTGTTGTTGCTTTCAAAGTGCTATATATGCGAGAGCCTTAAATCTAAGCTGAGCAGATCAATGGAGCGCTCATTTTCACAAAGCAGCAAAGCTTCCTTGATGGGTAAGAGAAATTACAACATTTAAGAATCATTTCTAGAAACAAGTATTTGAGTTTGATTATTCTGAATCAGGGTCTAAATACATATTTACATGATTAGAATTGATTATGTGTTTATATTGCATGTTTTGGCATGTCAGCACAGCAAATATTATGTAGAGGCTAATATGTCTAATATATCTTTTCTAGATGTCTCAAGAGAGATCGAAACCCTGGAGACACTGTCTGAATACATTGTCACTTAAATCTGACTGAAGTCATCATTTAAACACAAGGACAAAAGAAACAACATGTCAGCATAAATTAAAACTTGTCTAATCACATTTGATGGGTATGAAAGAATAACAATGAATATCATTTCATGTCTGCTTGTAGTTTTATCACGGATGGTGATGTGTAAATTTGACATACTCAACCTTTTCAAGTTGTCTTATTTTTGTTATAGTTTGATCTAATGTTTCATTACGTAATGAATTGCAAACTCAGCTCTGATCTTAATTAATATCCAAAAACAATTCATTTAAAGACTTACGTCTCACATGAGTTTATACTAGTCGAGCAGTGTTTAACAAAGTCACCAATATATTTCAGCAAATAAAACATTATTTTGTGGAAAACACAGTGATTAAAACTAGTGAATGATTGTAGCGCGATTTAGATCAAGTTCAGATCAGGACTCTGGGCTAGCCATTTCATTATTTCAGTGTTTCCAGCCTAAACTAACTGCTTAATATATCATGCTGTGTGAAGGGCTCATTTTTTTCTCTATGTAGTTGAGCTATTAATGCTGAAGGAGCTTCAGATAAACATTTTTACTTTGCAGTAGGGCTGTGCGATTTGGGGAATATATCTAATTGCAATTTATTTTTGACAGATATTGCGATTGTGATTTGATTTGCAATTTAATTTTATAGACAAGCTTGAGCTCAATAATGTGTAAGCTGTGGAATCAATTCTGTGACAGCTCTTAAAAATGACCTGTTTTTTTGGTGTCTGTGACTGTGAAACCAAAGTATTCCCATATTTCCATCATGCTGTTTTTCTTTGATATAGACGCCTTTATCCCACTTGTCCGCGCTTTCCTGTTTGTTTTCAGTACAAACATTTAATTAAAAAGTTTCCACATCAAGCATTCCTTAATACATCAAATGCTAAACTAAAAAAAAAAGTGTCTTCAGCTGTGACCTAAAACCCTCTAAAGATAACAAATTTGGGTCTACTACAGCAATTCTGCAGTCATCATTTGATATCTTTTTTGAACCTTAGAACAGTCAACAAAGACTGATTATCTGATCTAAGTGACCTGTTGTTTGAGACCCTATACGAGCTCACTGATCATTTTTAGGGAAAAGTTTTAAAAACCAGAGATAAAATCTTAAAATCTATCCTGAACTTGACTGGAAGTCAGTGGAGAGAAAATAGCACCGAAGTGAGGTGTTCTCTCAAACCTGTCAGTAGCCTAGCTGCAACATCCTGCACAAGCTGTAGGTATGCAAGTTGTTGCTGACAAATACACAGTGAGTTGCAATAATCCAATCGTGAAGTGATAAAACCACTTAATAGATTTATTATTTAGGTCAGGTACAGTTGAAGTTAGAATTATTTATTACCCCTCCCCTGAATTATTAGCCCCCCTGTTTATTTTTCCCCCAATTTCTGTTTAATGGAGAGAAGATTTTATCAACATATTTCTAAACATAATAGTTTTAATAACTTATTTCTAACAACTGATTTATTTGATCTTTTTTATGATGACAGTAAATAATATTTGACTAGATATTCTTTCTTATTTACTTCTATACAGCCTAAAGTGACATTTAAAAGCTTAACTACAATAATTAAGTTAACTAGGCAGGTTAGGGTAATTAGGCAAGTAAATGTATAACGATGGTTTGTTCTGTAGACTATAAAGAATACAATTAGCTTAAGGGGCTAATAATTTTGACCTTAAAATGGTTAATAAAAAAATTATAAACTGCTTTTATTCTGGCCAAAATAAAACAAATAATACTTTCTCCAGAAGAAAAAAATATTATCAGACATACAGTGAAAATTTTCGTGCTCTGCTAAACATCATTTAGGAAAAAAAAATAAATAAATCAAAGGGGGGCTACTAATAAACTTCAACTGTATGTGTATAGTAAGTAAGAGTGCTTATAGTTTAAAATGGTTAAAATAATATGTCTAAAACGGTTATGTTTAGCTTTAGCTAATCACGATTAGGCAAGGAAATCACTTGGTACTGTAGTTCTTTTGAAAACCTCAGGAACTGATAGTACTGCAAAATCTGCTTCTTTACAAAAGTTATAAAAGAGGAATTGAAATGCTGAACGCAGAAATTGATCCTCTGAAATGGTATGAGGTTCCTGATTCCAAATTTAGCAAACTTGCTTGAAAGATTACAGCAACAATTGCTGCTTTAGAAAGAGCTCCTGGCCTCATGGCAATATAAATACCTGCCAAAAGGCAACTTAAAATCCAGAAAAAGTAAATAAGTTGAAAATTAATCTGTGATTGTGATCAGTCACATAGTTGTATGAAAGTGAAAGGTCTGTTCTAAAGCAGCTAATTAAACAGCTACAGAAATGCCTATTGTGCCTATGGTCTTGTTGGAAAACCGTTCATTTGTTCATTCATTCATTCAGAAAGGCTCTCAAAGCATGCATCCACGACCAAAATGCAACCTCCGGTGAACAGTATCAGCCTCGAAATGAGACGCAGATTCAGAGTTCCCTATGAGGTTATTTATGAGCAAATAATATTAATATTATGAGCGTAAAAACATTAGGTGAGCAGGTTTACATTCTAACCCTGTGTCCTACCACGCTACCATATAATCTATTTAATACATATTCATCCTCTTTAAAATTATTAAATGTAGATACTCAATCACTGATATGTGTTGATTTTGAGTCACAGTTAAGTTTAATTTCAAATGGTTTATTTTATTTTCAAGATCTGAGGTGAACTATCTGCTGCTGCTTTTAAAAGTATGGCAATAAATGTCATGTGAAATGGCATTCAAACTCACATTACTAACATTAAACACTGAATACAGCACATGAGGTGTACCTGAGGTGATCATTGTCAGTTTTCTGTTGTTCACCTGTGAGAAATAGAAGCCGTTTCTAATTTGAGGTGTTGGTTATGACAAAAACTCCTTTTAATATGGAAAATATTCCTCATATCGCGTGCCCTTGCTTTTATTTAAATCAACACCGATGGTCTTCAAACTGGCAACTTGCGCTTGTGTTTCTTTTGATCCAGGAATGTAATACCTAGTTAAACCACTGGGTGTCAAACTTACATACTGCATCAAGTCAAATTGTGTAACGCTGCATTTTACTGTAATTAATGGTACAGTCATTGCAACAGGGGAAACAGTTTATATAACATTTGTTATACTGAAAAAGGGTATTTTCTCTTTATAACACTGCTATTCCCATCACAACCTCTCACAAGCCTATTTATTTATTACTTTTTGGTAAGAGAAAATTTTACAAAGGTGATTTTAAAAACTAGATGCATTTAGACCTGTATAAAATTTGTCTGAAATGACCCCCTCATGAAAATACAGCTGAAGGGAACACCTCACTTTTGTCTGCACGTTATTTCCTGTTCACTAAAGCATCTGCTTCCTGCACGCATCTATCCTCTTAGACCAAACCACTTATGGTAAAGCTTTGAATGCTCTACTTAGTGTTATGTTTTGAGTATGCAAATCAGATTGGGTAAAGATTTTGTTGTACTGCCCATAAAGGATTTTGAACTTCCTCCATCAAGCAACAGTATGTCATAGTAGAGCACTGTGTCTGTTTGCTCGAGCATCTACTTGGCAACCCTCCATTAGTACTGCGGTGCATCAAGGGATTCTGCTTTCAAAATACCACATTCTATTAACATCCTGGGGGTCATCTAGAACATAAACAAAAGACACAGGAAGGCATAATTTTTGGCCACAGGTGAGTTATTTCTTATTTACTGTCACAGAGCTCTGATTTTGAAAACATATGAATAGTTCAGATGCAAAATCCTCTAAGTGGCATCAGAAATGTTCTTCTAAAATGAGTATTGTTCTCAGGCTCCTGTATGTAGGTTGAGTAGTTTACACAGACAAGTCATTTACATTGATTTAAAGTAAACTGAACATAAAGGAGGATGAGAAAAATGCTCCACTTAGAAGCTTTTGCATCTGAACTATCCAGAAACAGAAAATAATTAGAAAGCGTTAAATAAATAACGTCTCCAAGGACATTTATTTTTCATATTTTTCCTCCCTATTCTCTCCTGGTCCTATGGCATGGTTTTATTTGCTGTACAATGCTTTGTTGTTATTATATATATACTTTAGTGTGGGTATTTTTGTTGCGTGTCAGGCAATATGTGTATGTGTTGTTATTATATAGTTTTGTGTTTGTTAATGGTGACTTGCATTAAGGTTTGCTTAAGGATTAATTCGATTTTTTTCATTTTACTGTTACATTGTGTAGTGTGAAGGATGGTTTGAGATATATCTGGATTTTTTTATTGAGGACTGGCAAATTATCTCTGTGCTTTGTAACAATTGTGGCTATTTACTTCCATTTTAACTGAGTGAGGTGGACCCGGTTGCCCTGTGTGTTTTTTATTGTTTCTGTTCATCCCTTTGTTGTCCTTTGCCACACTCATGTATGCCCATGTTAGGCAGGGCTGTGCGATTTCCATGCAGCTTTAAAGCATACAGTGCAAAGGCGAAGCTCTTGATTCATGTGCACATATCACATGATACGACTGGTCAGCAGCAACTTAACTGGTCATACTATGGCTGTTTCTCAATATGCGTTTCTTCATGGAAAAGCATTTATTTGATAATATTCACATTCAAATCTGTTCTCTTTGCATCGTGAAACGTATAGTCTGTAAATGCTTGTGTGCATGTTATATACATTGAAAAGGGAAAAAAGCAAAACATCATTGTATGAATGCAGTAATTTTTAAATTATTTTCCATTAAAACATGCAAAGGTCACGCGACTAACAGGAAGATCGTAGCATCTCATATCTCACAGGATGCATTCTGTGTGCTTGTAATCTTCCAAGTTCATACTTTTGAGGTAAGACCATTCTGGCCATTGGAGAAATAGTCGTGCCCAACTGAGCCTGGCTTTTCTCGAGGTTTTTTAATTCTTCACTTTTGCTAATTGGTGACGTTTTTTTTCCTCACTGCTGTCGCCACTGGCTTGCATGGTTCAGGACCAGTCGAGTGAATTTTACACACACAGAACTAAATTGAACTTTAACTCTGAACTCTGGACTGACACGGTTTCAATTTACTGTAATCTTCTATGTGCAGATGCTTTGACAGAATCTACATTGTAAAAGCGCTATAGAAATAAAGATGAATTGAATTGAAAGAACACAAGTCTATTTTCTGCATTCTTGGTATTGAGAAACAGCCTATATGTGTGAAATCAACATGACACTTCCCCTTGATCTCTAACTAATTTAGTGCTTCAAACTAGACTGCTAACCAGATTCAAATATGAAGTCATAAGCGATGTGTGTGCTTGTGTTTATTGCTAATGGCAGCATGATGGTATAATCTAATCAAAGAGCCTAATGTGTGGAGGGAAAGAGCGTTCACATTTTACCGGAATTGGAACTCCATATTTCGTGATGTATCGACGTCGATGCGTTCAAACAAAAGATCCGAACCCAATGCCATTCGTTTATTTGACTCTGTGTATTTTTTTAAAGAATCAATAATTTAAATAAAACTTTACCTGTGTGGATGAATCCAGCACAAACATGGGTCTCTCAGTCAGAATAATGGCCATGTTTATTATCATACATGCTTAGAAACAAAGGTACAAAAGCTGTCATAAGTGTGGTACCTATTCAAAATACATGCTTTTGTCCATATCACTGTCTTAAAGTCACATTTTAGTACCTAAAGTCTACATGTTAGTCCCTAAGAAGTACAATATCCTTTAAAACTGTAGTAATATCACCCAGAGTGTGGATTATGTTTCAATTCAGTACAATAATATCATAAGAAAACATTAGCAATTGGTACAGATTTCCAGAATCACCTTTGCTTTTTGCATGCAAGAATCAGCTACTTAAACAGGATGTGGCAACTGTGGGGAAGCATGTACACGATAATCTACCAAGCAAGTGTCAGACAACACTGCTGCATAACTCTGGACTTAACCATTGAACATAATATGTAGGACATGTTTAGAAAAGAATCAAATCAATTCAAATCACTTTGGATAAATAAAATGGGTAACACTTTACAATAACAGTACATGAATAATGATGTATTAATATGTAATCTAAACATTAGTTTATTATAAATTAATGATGAGTTAAGGTATGCACTAATCATGAAATAACTTTAACTACAACATGAGTCACATGAGTTCATGTGTGAATGACGGCTACCTTAATTATTTGTTAGTACATGATTGTTTGTTTATTAATGTATAAATTACCACATTAGTTTATGCTTAATTTAACCATGATGAACTCATGATATGTTAATGTATAATTATGTTGTGACTTTACTTGGAGGGGCGCATCATCATTAAACTATTCTTAACTACACATGAACTCCTTATGCTTGTTCAACTAGTGAATTTACACTGAATAACAATAGAAAAGTGTTCTGTCAACATCAACATGATCAGGAGTTCATGAGTAGTTAAGGATGAGTTAATAGTGATGTGCCCCTCCAAGTAAAGTCATGACATTAACAGCTCATGAGTTCATGTTGGTTACATTTAGCTTTAGGGGTGTCACGATTTCGATTTTTAATCGTAATCGATCAAATTTATGCTCAATTTCGATTATTGAATCAAAAAATAGAATCTTCGATGCTGCCACGCCCCCATATCACGTCAGCTTGGCTTGCCAAGCTGGAAAAAAACATGCTTGTTGAAGTGCTTGTTAAACTGCAGAAGCAGGAGACCCGTCGAGAGAACTTAAACCCTCTTCTCTTTCAATGAAGTCGCCGGTGTTTAAGCATTTTGGATTTCCAGTGAGTTATGTTGACAACGTTCGTGTTGTCGACAAAAAAAACACAGTTTTGCAAGCTCTGCTATGTACGTATTACGTACGGTTCGTCCGATAGACAACACAGGCATCGCGATCCTCCGCCCGCCCCCGTTGCAAATCCGCTCGCTAAAAGTACACACTCAGGCCCTGTTTACACTGTCTTTGTTTTTAAATGGCATTTTAGAACGACAACGATTTGACATCCACAGTGGCGTGTAGCATTTTTGAGCAGCCCTCCTTACTCTCTACCTCTGAAAATGCACATCACGTGACCACACAGACACAGATGCACACACAGCCTTGCGCTCCAGACAGCGAGTCCAGGCAGTCAGAGGACTGCTTCAATCTTTCACTCACTTGTACTTAGTCATTTTAGCAAACACCTCAGATACTGTTGGCTGGTTCCTGTTGGTTGTGCGTCTTTTTTACCGACGCCATTATAACGACACAGATCACTGCCTATTCCCGAATCCCGCAGAAAAAGTGATTGACAGGTGGTAATTATTTGTGGATCTTGCCTTTATTCATTTACTGTATGATTTGTTTATGGGTAAAACAAAGACCATGCAGGTCAGGTAGTTTAAACGTTAGGCTACAAATAATTAATTGGTCAATAATTAATTAACTATTTATAATCGAATCGAATCGTACCTTTAGAATCGAAAATATAATCGAATCAAGGATTTGTAGGATCGTGACACCCTTATTTAGCTTAAATGTAAATGTTAATTAATACATTAATTAACAACATGTACAAACAAGTAATTAAGGTAGTCATTATTTACACATGAACTCATATGACTCATGTTGTAGTTAAAGTTAATTCATTATTAGTGCATACCTTAACTCATCATTAATACTTTAAAAGTAATGTTTAGTTTACATATTAATACATCATTATTCATGTACTGTTATTGTAAAGTGTTACCATAAAATGTCTAATGAAAATATCAGGTAATCACTCAGATTACAAAGGGTAAAACCAACAAACATCCCATCCTCCATCAATATTTGTTTTTTAACAGGGAATGTGCTAAGCTGAGGATCTTGTGAAAGCTGATCTGTCATGGATTCACACACCATTAACTTCATCACCTGGAATATTAACGGACTTAAGCAAAACAAGTATCAGAAATTTCAAGAACTTCAATGCGCTGATGTTGTTTTCTTACAAGAGACACACATTGGAGCAGGAGATGAACATGTTATAGAAGGTTTAAAAGATGAGTGGAATGTTTTCTATACAAAGTACAACTCTTCCAGCAGTGGAACTGCCATTCTCGTCAGAAAGAGTCTAGATTTCAAATGTTTAAGTGTCGAGAAAGGTCATTGTGGTGAATATGTATTGTTGAAATGTGAACTGGAAGGTTGCCTGTACACTCTAGTGAGTGTTTATAACCATCAGACAGACACAAAAACGCTTGATAATCTTTCAAGATACCTGCAGTCAATGACCACAGGGCTGCTGGTGATTGGTGGAGATTTCAACACATTCCTCAATCCGTTTATAGACAAAAAATGTACAGGGAAGATGACAAAGAACAGAATGCACAATAAACTGATCTTATGTGTGGAGAATTTCATGGAATCTCTTCAGCTGGCTGATGTGTGGAGAAGAATGAACCCTGTAAAGCAGGATTTTACATTCTACATAAGAGATCGTCCAGTGTCCAGACTCGATTACTTCTTCATTCCAGATGAATGTATGTGGCGTGTAGGAAGTTGTGAAATCATGAATTTCGGAGAGCTCAAAGATCACCAACCTGTGTCTTTAGAGATCAACAGTGTCTATTTCACTGCAAAAAAACAATTTCACTGCAAAAACATTCTTTTGACTGATGAAACCAGTTCATCACAGTCTGAAGAAAGCTCACCTGGAGTCAGTGAAGTTGACATTGTGTCAGCGGTTCAGTCACTTCAAGTGTCAGACACTGTAAGACCAGACGACATCCCAGTGTCCTCCTATAAAGACAACATCCGGGATGTAATTCCACACATAAAGATGCTCTATGGCAAAATCCACAGGGGTGAAGTCAACTGCCCTGAATTGTATTTTCAAGATCCACAGGATGATATTCCTCACTTTTTAAATGCCGACTACCTCATCATTGCAACTATTCTGGCAAGACGTCTTAATTATTTATTGAATCCTCAGTCAAAGGGGACAATTAAGGATACAGCAATTGTTATGATCACTCCTAAAACAGTCTGCACTGAAGCAATGCTCTGCTGTCTAAAGGATGAAATTGAGGACTCACATTCAGTTCTTTATCAAGACTTTCAGCTTGTGGAAAAAATCCTCAGAGATTCAAAATTCAAAAAGTGTCAGGGCTGCCCACTGAAGCCAGTACTCACAGCTTTAAAACTGAAAAGCTGCGCCTTAAAGTTGTGTAAGAATTTAGAAAATTATGCAGTGCATGTTTTCAAGACAAACGTGATCATTTGCGTCCCATCTGAAGACCTAGATGAGATACTTGCTATGGAAAGCAGCAACAATGAAGAATATGATATTATGACATTATACAGAGGACAAAGTGTTGAGGGTAATGAGTCTGCAAGTGAAGATTATGATGGACTGTTGGAGGACACAGAAGACAATTCACAGTGTGAAGACAGCGACAATGGGTCAAATGAACATGAGGGAAAATCTAAATCGATTGAAAGTGATGGAAGGTGGGGATTATACATCTCGAAGATGATTAATAATATTTAGGAGACTTTATTATGAAAAACATAAAACACACAATGGAATTTTGGGCACTTTCAAGTGATCCTCAGCTGTAGTGATCCTCCTATGTCTACTGTATGCTGTAATGCATTAGCACAGTGGTAAATAAGCACAGTAGATGCTCATAAAATGCAGGTGATCTACTAAGAACAGGCATATTTTTCTCTACCAAGAGATAACCAATGCAAATTTATAGTAATTTGGTATGGTGTACTTAGTCACCTTTGATTAGTGGATAATCCAAGTTAAAATGTGGACTGTTAAAACCACAGTAGGACAAAAATGAAGAGTCCGTCAAGACCCAGTATCATGCAACTCAGCCTAGTTGTGTGCTCCAAATTAGCTTTTAATTCTTGAAGGATTTAAAAATAACATGGGAAACAATATGTTTCAATGTTCCTCTGTCATTACATATAAATGCATTGCTCGCTCTCTTGTGCCTTTAACAGCATCAACACATGCTGCCATTTCATGTGCAATACTTAAAACTTTTTTTTTTAGGCATTTAAATATTGGCATAATATATGTATCTGTGTGCATATGAGAAGTGTTCTACAGTTTTTTCAAGTTTTCTTTAATAATGAATTACTGATTTACTGCAGGACCACCATGTATGCAGTTGTAACCCTAGAAAAATCAGAAGAGGTGATGGTGACAGCATCAAACTGGTTGAGCGAAGGCAAAAAACAATGTTACTGGCCTCCATACAAATCATCAGAGAAATTAATGGAAGCTGTTCAGAAAGGATTAGCACCTCAAACAGGAGAGAAATCTTGGGAGAAATTAGCTGTCCTGTTTCATGGAGAATATGGTACCAGTTCCTAATTTAATCTGTTTAAATATTTCATGTATACTGAGGCCCAAAAGACAATCAACTTTTACTCTCATTAGGTTCCCGATATTAAAATATTTTCCTTTCTTACTGCAGGCACTTATGAGGAGGCCAATAAAAAACGAAAAGAAATGAATGAGCAGACAGAACAGTAAGTAATATATATTCATTGTATTTAAGTTGGTATAATACATGTAGTTTTTTTTGTGCTCCAACTGCACAACTCGGCTTTAAAACCTGGTCTTCAAGTTAGCTAAGCATCAAGCAAACAACTATCTAAACTGCTAAATGATACATTTGTGAATAACATAATAGCAGATAAAAACTGAGAATACAAATGACGCTGTACTGTAGTTATATAAATGATCTGTTGAGGACAGGTCTTTTTTTTTTTTTTTTTTTTTTTTTACAATTTAGCAGATTTTATTCCCCCTGCAAATATTTAATTTGGTAAGAAGTGAACACCTAACTTACTATTGTGTGTTGAAGCTTTTAAACCAAGTATGTTACAACTATCCCCATGTAAGGTTGTTTATTATTCCCTCCCAATGGAAGCATTGGTTGTTATTTATTAGTAATATTATTGTTTGATATAAACAGAGCAGCCACAGCAGTGAATCAAGTAACAGGAACCTGTCCACAGTCTCCTGGGCCATCTCAGTCAGGAATTTCACAGAATGCCAGTGGTAGGTCAAATCATTTTATATTTACCACACACACTTGTACTGCTATCTTTGAGGGGGCTTCCCATAAACATAATGATTTTTATTCTGTACAAATTGTATATCTCCTTACCCCTAAACCCAACTTTCACATGTAACATTTTGCAGTTTTATATTTTTAAATAAAGAATTCAGAGTGATTTATGAGAGGATTTCTCAAGGGGAAAAATGTCCCCACAGGGTCAAGAGTTATTAGCATTGCTATACTTGCGGGGACAACTTTAGAAATACAAGTCACACACACACGCACGCACGCACGCACGCACGCACGCACGCACACACACACACACACACACACACACACACACACACATTTGTATTCACATGTGGTATGTACTATATTGTAGAAAAGAATTAATTCTAATCATAAAAACCATCTTTATAGATGGCCTTACGAAAGTGAATTGTTATAGTGAATAAAAACAAACAGTTACAGGTGAGTTTCATGTACCTGCAAATATCAGGAAAAACTATTTAAAAAATAAACAACAGACTAAATTCATTAGGACATTTCATGTTCTTTAACTTGTTTGATTAAAACATCCACTGAGTGTTCAAAAAATAAAAATAAAAACAAATAAATCAAATAAAATGATCAAGTTGTATTAAGTACAAAGCTGACGTGTTTTCATTCTCTGATTTAGGCACAAAAAGAAAACGTGAATCGAGAGATTTACTGATCAGTGCTAAATCATATTCAGGCAAGTCATTTTTGTATTATTTATACCTACATTTATTATGAATGTGTGAATTTAGTATTAATTCATCAATCTCATATTGAATTCTTATACTTTAACAGATATAGAAATATTGAATATAGCAAAAAAGATCATGAATGAAGTTGATGATAGACTTCGAAACATTACCAGCACAGACCAAAAAACAAATGAGATAAAAAACACCATTTTGTAAGTACTTTTAAATCATATGCTGTGAATTGTTCTGCTCAATTGTAAAGTGGTGTTTAGTTACTTTTATCTGTATCATGATGTAGAGATTCCATTGCAAAAATGAAGGAGATGGACAAAGACAAAAGAAGAAAGGAAACCATTGGTGTTTTTGGCAAAACAGGAGAAGGAAAAAGCTCTTTATTAAATGCAGTGTTGGGATTAGAGGGTCTGCTGCCATCTGGTAGTCTTGGTGCCTGTACAGCAGTTATTACTCAAGTGGAAGCAAATCTGGAGGACTCTAAATACATAGCTGAGATTGAGCTTATCTCTAAAGAGGTTCATCTATCTATCTATCTATCTATCTATCTATCTATCTATCTATCTATCTATCTATCTGTCTATCTGTCTATCTGTCTGTCTATCTGAAATAATAAAGTATTTTATTTGTGTTGTTTTGCAGGAATGGGAGAATGAGATTGCTTCCACTGATGAAAGGACTGATACAGATAACGAAAGGATAATTGCAGTGTATGGGGCTGATGCAGATAAGAAATCTCTGGAAGAACTTAAGAAAGATGCCAAATATGCTGAAATTGATCAATTTTTGTCTATTGGGAAAAAAACGATTTCACACTCTGAAGTAAGGGCAAAAAAAAAAAAAAAAAAAAAAAAAAAAAAAATTAAATATATATAAATATATATAAAAAATATATATAGTGCAGTCAAATGATTAAAAAGTTTACTTGATTACACTCTTTTTGCAATTAACCATGATTAATCACAAAATGCTGTATTTCTTACAGAAATACAAACACAGGCATGTAAGTGCCATTTAAATTTCAAAACAATCCATGCCAATAACAAACAAAAATGCTTTCCATGTTGGATTCTTAGAGGACTATAAACACACACACGCGCGCACGCACGCACGCACGCACGCACGCACACACAAACACGATCGCGTTCATCAAATTTGCTTAAACTAAGCGTTCTAAACTATAGCTGTATTTCACAAGCAAAGATTCTGACACATCAACGTGAAGCAAACACTTTACAAAACCGGGGAACACATTAAACTTAAGGAGGAGAAATGGGCTGTCTTTGACAGCTTGCGAATTCATCTGGCACTTTCATTCACATGGACACCAATACTCAGCTGTGATGATTAAGATAGTATTAATTAAGAGTCTACCATGTATACAGCGATTTTTAATTACCTTAAAGGATCACGTGGGTTCCGAACTGCGGATGTTTTTCTTTCCGTTCGCCATGCGGCATCAAATTCCATTAAAACATCCTGAATGAAAATATGCTGAATGAGAGAGAACTGCTGAACTGCTGTTAAAGTCTAAATATAAAAAAATGAAACACCCTTATCCATATTTCTTTGCACGTTAAACACACACAGGACCAGAGCAAGCTGAACTGGCGCTCTAGGCAAACGGCAATCACACCGTTTCATTCATATGGAAGGCCGAGGACTGTGAGGGTAGGGTAGGTGTAGCGGATTAATGTGAGGATTACTATTGTGATTATCGCTCACTATTCTGCCTATTCTGCTGCTTAAGGCGGCCGCCTGCCGCCTCTATGGACGCGCCGGCCCTAAACACACGTCAGCCACAACAAGAAAAAAACAAAAAACTGCAACTGCGTTATTTGCGTTATTTTTTTTACGCGTTAAATATTTCAAATTAATCACGTGTGTTAACGCGCTAATTTTGACAGCCCTAATACATATATATATATATATATATATATATATATATATATATATATATATATATATATATATATATATATAACCTTAGCAAATATTTTTCTCATTAGATATTTAAGTGTTTAAAAAATATCGTCAGATTTTATGAAGACAGTGATTTTTTTTTTGCACTGAAAAGGTGTGAACAGTTTTGCCTACAGTACTTTGTGGCTGTGTGTTTGTAGAAGTTTCTCTTTCAGATGAAATTCTTTAAGGTAACACCTTATTTTGATGGTCTTCCTGCTGACCATGATAAACGTTAAATACTAGGGATGTAACGGTATCAGAATTTCACGGTACGGTAATACCTCGGTATGAATGTCACGGTACGGTATTTATTGAATCAATTACAGGAAAAAACAAAACTTATGAAAATACTCCAAAAAAGTGCCAAAAGTGTCAATAACATACAAATTAGCCATCTATCTGTAAGCTTTGAAACAGGAACTTCAATTTTAATAACAAAAAAAATATTAAACCATGTAAAAAATAAAGTTTCAATTTAGTATTGTTGAAAACTCATCACATTCAACATTTAATCAGCCCATCTACCCAGATGAGAGCTCTGCTAGTCGGACTTCTCATCAAGCATCTCCCGCTGGATCTAATCTCACTATATTTATTAAACGGGATATTTCATTTATCTTGTTGTCTTTATCTAACGACATATTCCCTGACTTTGGTCATTGGAATCTATTACTTGTTCTCAGGTAACGTGTTTTGGCTGAGCGCAAAGATAAGTTAATGATTAATGTAACCACGTACATTCTGTATATTGACTGATCGCTTGCCTTTATTTCCTATAATGTATAAACTTGTTGTATGTTATACTTTTAAAATGGCCATTATCGATTCTTAAAACTGATACTCAGCAAAAGAGAGGGTGTGTTTCGTATTTTCACTGAAATTGAAAGGAGGCAGTTGTTATCGGCTCCGTTTTGTTATAAATATCCACACAGTGAAGATGACGCTCATATATGCAGCAAGACGCCTCAACATGTCTGCTGTCTAAGTTGCTAATATTAAAATGAAAATAGGCAGTTCCTTAAATTATGTTTACATTTTATTGTTGACAAAGTGAAACAACGAAGCCAGGGTGATGTGAATGAAGTTATAAAGTACACTGTTCCCTTTGAAGATTTACCCGTGTCCTCGGTATAATCTGCTTTTCCATATCAAACTGAGAAGAAGAGACTGCAGCCTTGATCAAACTTGCGAAGTCTGAACTTACACGGAGAGAATGCAGGACTGAACTGTGTGTGTTAGGCTACTTAATATTCAGGAAAAGCCCCAATCAGAGAGGCGAATGTCTGCAGCCCCGCCTCCGTTTTCAGATGTCTCCGTTTTCCATCATCCACACTGAGACGGAGCAGCAGCGTTTCAGAATGAAAACGGCTTCTCCAGCGTTTTCGAAACGCTCCGTTTTCGGCGCTCGAGAACTCCGGCGTAGTGTGGACGGTTGGCGTAACCGTAGCAAAACTTATGCGTTTTCAAACTAAAACGCATTAGTGTAAACGGGGCTTTAGAGTTTTCCAGTTCTTTTCATCCCCGCTTCCAGCAGCACACTCCATTTCCGCATTACTGGATCTGTAGCGACAACAGACCGCAAGGGATGATGGTCAAGCATGGGCTGATGGCAATTGTAGTTTTCGTTACCTCCCGTTCGCTTCATTCGCCTGAGCAAATTTTCTCAGAAGACCTATAGTTTTACCGAGTCATGCGACTTCGGTAATATCGAAAAAAATTAATATTGCGGTATGACGGTATTTACAATACCGTTACATCCCTATTAAATACTTATGCTTACTCTCATCTTTGTAGTGTCTGTGGATTGTTTTGTGAATGTTTTACATTATTAAAACATCTACAACGTGAACATCTAATAAACTACTGGTCAGTAAAATTTTACAAGGCAGAGAGAGGGAATTTGGCCAGGAGATCGGGGTAACACCCCTATTCTTTACGAGAAGTGCTATAGGATTTTTAATGACTACAGAGTCAGGACCTCACTTAAATATCTCATCTGAATGATGGTGCTCACAGACTGTATAGCATCCCTTTGACTATACTGGGTATCAAGACTCAGGCCACATGTGGAGTGACCCCTGTTGGTCTCACTAAAACCACTTCAAACAGCAACCTAGTCTGTATGTATGTAGTAGTTAATTCTTGCTCACACTACTTGATTTTAATCCCACACAACATCCAGAGACTCGAGGTACACGGGGTGTATCTCATCTACCCTCACTGCTTTGCCATTGCAGAGCTTGCAAACTACCTCAGTGACTATTTGCAGATGATGTTGTGCACTGGGACAGATAGCCTTAGAATGAAACACGACCAGTCTGAGAATCAACATCTCCAAGTCAAAGGTGGTGTGCCATCTCTAGGTTGAATGAGAGTCTTTACCCCAGATGGAGGAGTTCAAATATCTTGGCGTTTTGTTTACGAGTGAGCGAAGGGTGGAACATTCAATTGACAGGTGGATTCTGTGCTGCAGCAGCAGTAATGTGGTCGATGTGTTGGTCCGCTCTGGTAAAAAGGAGCTAAGCCGAATGGCAAAGCTTGTTTGAACTTGTATGGTCAGCGGACTATAGGGGGACAATCAAAATAACGTTTTACTCATTTAGTTTCATTGTTTACAAAATAGGCTAAAATATTATAGTAAAATATGATTATACTAGTAATATACTCTAAATTTTGAAATATTCAATGTATTTCTGAACTTTTATCTAAATAAAAAACATCGACACATATTTAATTTCTTACAACAGGTCCTTGACTTTGACCTTGATGTTAAATGTCACATTCAGCAAAGTGAGTATAGTCCTGGTGGCTGGTACTGGCCGCTTGTGAAGAGTGTGACCATCAAGATTCCAGATCGTCAAGAGCTTCTGGAACACATTGTACTTTTTGATATTCCTGGCACTGGAGACTGCAACAAGATCCGAAATGATCTGTGGAAATCAGTAAGTACTACACTACCAAATATCCTAAAGATCATTTCATGATTTACCTACCATTATGTAATTTCAAACTATTATAACTTTTCATCTGCTTCATTTGCTGGGAATGCAGAGAATTCACCTCAGTTGTGTCTACCCCTTAATTTCTAACGTTTCATTTAAGGTGAAAATTCACTTCAGAGTGAAAAACATCCAACGATTAAACTAGAATCTGTGACATGGTGCTCCATGTTTGGTGTGAATGCAGCATTCCACTGTGAACAGCCCAGCTGGCATCACCTCGTGTAGAGCATCATATTTTAAATATTTGTATTGCTTCCAAATTAGAAACCACCTCATGTGCATTTTATAACTCTGAATCTGATGTAACTGTGTCTTATTTTAAAGGCTGTAACTGTTCTGTTGAGGTCACATTTGAGCCACACTTACATACATTGAGGCAGGGGTGCAGTTCAACATGAGTGTGTAATGTAGAGCAATACCACTGGTGTTTTATTCAGTTTTTATTTTTCTAATTCCACAGAAAGTGAGAGAGTGCTCTTCTGTGTGGATTGTAAATGGCATCAGTCGAGCAATTAGTAGCATAGAGCCATGGAGCATAATGGAGCACTGCATGCAAGACTTGGGACCAGGAGGACAGTGCAAAACAATAAACTTCATCTGTACCAGGACTGATGACATTAATATAAAAGAATATCAAAGGTAGGAATATAGAAATTTTTGTCAATGTTCTACATTTCTACATTATTAAATCAAATTTATTAATGTATTTTATTTTTATCATAGATCTGCACTGCCCTCTGGAGACCAATTTACTTCAGGGAAGGTCTGGTACATTTACAAGCAAAAATGAATATGTTTTTTGCATTGTTGAAATGCAGTTTTCCTGCTTATTCTCGAGCAGCTGTGATCAAGTGATCAAGTGTAGTCTAGGGACATCATGCTCAGCCACCTCAGACAAATAGAACTTTGAGGGTGCTTTCACACCTACACTTTTGTTTCGGAACGTGTCTCGTTTGCCCAGTTAGCGCGGTTCGATTGGCATATGTGAACAGGGCAATCGCGCTCTGTTCCGCGCCAAAGTAATCGCACCGAGATCGCTTGAATGAGGTGGTCTCGGCTCGATTGAAACGAACCCTGGAGCGGTTCGATTGCAGTGAGAAAGCGATCCGATCCGAGCACGGTTATATCACTGTGTTTTATGGATATGTAATAGGCTTACGGCTATATGAAGAGAGAATTATGAGTAGGGCGGGAAGTTTCGTGAGTCTCCGGATGCCCGCAAACGAGTGATGATCTCCCGGTAATCTCGCATCTCTCTCCCAGTCCTCAAATAGGCATCGTCACGCACCCTTCTCACCCCTCCCCACCGTGTCTCTCCTCAGACACGTCACGCGCGCGCGCGCACCCTGTCAATCACCACCAAACCACCACCTCTCCTGACAGCTGAGCGGGACGCTGCAAAATAAACCCTGACACTCTGACCAATGTAAGGAGAGTTTACTCGCACGTGACTTGTTTTAGCTCTTTTGGACCGATTAGAAACTTTGCAGTGTGAAAGCGAACCGCTCCAAGAGCAAAGAGCAACAATGTAACAATTTTAATCTCTGTTTCGGAACAACTGAATCGATTCACAGGTGTGAAAGCACCCTGAGTCAACTCCGAGAAGAACAACCTTCTCCTTATGTAGAGCTTTTTACAGTGCTGCTTGAAATCATGCAAATCCCTAGCAGAATCAATGAATATGTGAATATCACAAGACAGAAAATAGCTTAGTTTATTAGCATAAACCGCTGCAAAAGTTGAAATTTTTTAATATTGTTTTTGTTTACCTCAATGATATACATAGAGGAATGTAATATACCGAATTACATTTAAAATTTGTGTAATTTGATTACTGTTACTAAAGTCAAAGTAATTGCATTACTTATGTTACAAATATAATTTTTAGAAGAAAAAAAAAATCTTTTTTTACATCAGGTTTTCCGCTGCAACATCAATTAATGAGCATGCAGTTTTAAATTGCTGGAAAATGTGAGCTCTTAACAACTTTTGACTGCTTTTAACTTGACCAGCAACTTATTTAAGCACTTGAACAGAAAGCATTCCATGACAATACTCGTCACCAAAAAACTCTTTTGAATATGTCAAGCTGCTGTGATCAACCCATTGTAATGTTTTTTAGTGAATATTAAATTACTGAAAGTGCTGCAGTTTATTTTGTATCTAGGTATATTTGATATAAAAATCAATTAAATCAGTTAAAGTAATCAGATTACTTTTTTCCAGGAGTAGTCAGTAAGTTGTAATCTATTACTTTTTAAAGCAACTTACCCAACACAGTACCTGCTGTATGTCCTTTGTAGTGGCCATTCTATTGGCTTTCATACTGTTGTAAGGAAATTGGTCCACTGTAAAAGCCCTAATTTAATGTGTCTGTTCTCTCTTTCTGGGCTCAATAGTTACATAACAGAAATATGAATGACTTACTAGAAATGGATTGCTCTATAGAAATGCAAAAATGACTGAGTTTACTCTTGGGCTAATTTTACAATGACAATTAGTTTATATTAAAGACGCCTAATTTGTGTGTTAAATTAACACACACATTAAGAGTCTTTCATATAAACTAACTGTCACTGTAATATATTATTACACTATTACCATATTATTAATATTATTTTTTTTTTCAGAATCTGAAAACAGCATGCATACATCATAGGAACAAGACTGCAAAGGATTCCGTGAAAAACAAGTTTGAAACCATGGTATAATTGTGAAACTGAAAATTATTATTGTTAATGTAATTCTTATTCTTATCCTTATCCTTGTTCGTACTCAGAAATCAAAAGACTTCAGAAGATTCACCGCTGATGTTTTTACTGTCAGCTCGAAGGCATACTTTGATGCAGATCTTCAGATGGATCAAAATGAAACTGGTAAAAAATTAAGTGAACCTGGAAAACAAACGTTTTATTTATATGTCTGTTCATTCTCTTTTCATTAAATCATTGAACTATAAATATTCTTTCAATTATCTGTAGAAATCCCCAAACTGCAGGACCTTCTCAAGAACACCAACAAGAGCATCAGGAGGGAACTGATCAGAGATTATGTCAATCAAGCAAAGGGAGTTTTGTTCTTCATCCAAAGTATCAAACTGGATACAAATGAAGGAATGGTACAGAATTGCTGATTGATCATTTACAGATGTCTGCTTACATCAGTTAGTTCATTCAGTAATTCACTGCTGCGTTTCCTTGTGTTGTATAGGCAAAGCTTAAAGCCACAGTTTGTAAAGATTACTATGAGAGCCTTGAAAAAGCACTGAAGGAACTGAACAGTCGGTTTGATTCACATTACAAGATCATAGAGCAATGTTTCTCAAAAGGAGTGGAGAAATCAGTGGAACAGTGTGTCAGTACCACAAAGCCTGTGATTGCATCTGTAAGTGTGATTCTGTTCAGTGAAATATATGAAAGACAGAGGTGTAATGATACATTGAAATATCGGGAAGCATAGAAATGTGCTTATGCTTATCACTGATGTAAACAAAACGATTTGCCATTTTGAGCTTATTGTAGTCAGACATACAGTGCATCTGCACAATATTCATAGCTCTTCACCTTTTCACATTTTTTTATGTTACAGCCTTATTCTAAAATGGCTTAAATTCATTTATTTCCTCAAAATTCAACACACAATACCCCATAATGACAATGTGAAAAAAGAGTTTTTGAAATTGTTGCAAATTTATTAAAAATAAAAAACCTGAAAAATCACCTGTACATCACTATTCACAGCCTTTGCTCAAAATTTGTTGATGCACAACTGTCTTCGGGAATTTTTGCCCATTCCTCTTTGCAGTACCTATCAAGTTCTATCAGGTTGGATAAGAAGTGATGGTGTACAGCCATTTTCAGGTCTCTCCAGAGATGTTTAATAGGATTTAGATCTGGGCTCTGGCTGGGCCACTCAAAGACATACAACGAGTTGTTGTGAAGCCACTCCATTAATCTTTGGGCGGTGTGCTTTGGGTCATTGTCCTGCTGGAAGATGAACCGTCGCACCAGTCTGAGGTCAAGAGCACTCTGAAGCAGGTTTTCATTCAGGATGTCTCTGTACATTGCTGCATTCATCTTCCCCTTTATACAGTCTATTCATGCAGTTCCTGCTGCTAAAAAACATCCCCACAGCATGATGCTGCCACCACCTTGGTATTAGCCTGGTGATAAGTGGTGCCTGGTTTTCTCTAAACGTAACTCCTGGCCTTCTCTCCAAAGAGTTCAATTTTAGTCTCATCAGACCAGAGAGTTTTGTTTCTTATGGTCTGAGAGGCCTTCAGATGCTTTTTGGTAAATTCCAGAAGGGGAGTAGCTTCCATCTGGCCATTCTACTATGCAGGCCTAATTGGTGGATTGCTTGACAGATGGTTGTCCATCTGTATGGTTCTCCTCTCTCCACAGAAGAACGCTGGAGCTCAGACAAAGTGACCATCGGATTAGATGGCCGGCCAGCTCTAGGAAGAGTCCTGGTGGTTTCAAACATCTTCCACTTACGGATAATGAAGACCACTGTGCTCATTGGAACTTTCATAGGGCAAAATTTTCTCTGTAACCTTCCCCATACTTGTACCTCAAGACAATCCGGTCTTAGAGGTCTACAGACAATTTCTTTGTCTTCATGCTTGGTTTGTGCTAAGACATGCACTGTCAACCCTGGGACCTTATATAGACAGGTTTTTTAATTTACCACAGGTGAACTCCAATTAAGTTGCTGAAACAACTCAAGAATGATCAGTGGAAACAGAATGTCTTGATTTGGTTCGCCCCAACTCTGCCCATCATTCTTACTCCCTTCTCAGATGCTATGGTAGGCCAAATCAAATTTACAATGGGCCAACTTTGGCCTGCAGGCCCTAGTTTGAGCATCTCTGCTCTAGACTATATATAATGCTGATTATAGTAGCATTATTAAAATCAAATGTCTGATTTTACCAGTGATAATAAACTCTTTATATGTAGTCCACGACAGAGTGCAAGCATACATGTCCAACATAATTAATAAATCATCTATAGAAGGACTGTCATAACTGTCCTGAGCAATGAGGACCAGGACGAATCTAAAGTCTATTCAAGTCCACCTACCCAAGTCTTTAAATAAATGTAGCATTTTAAACAACATGGCCCTACATGCTATAATAGAATACTGAGAAAAAAACAAACAAAAATACTGATATTAAACATTTTTATAGCATAAATTATTGTACTGTGAGTTCAGTATTGAGATACGGCTCGAATGAAGAGTTGACTGTAACGTCACACCCCCAATGAAAGATAATGTTTTTTACTTTCAGGACTTTCTAAATGTAATGCTTTGTTTTGTATTGTAAATCAGGTGAAACCATCAGATAAAACCCTCCAGGCTTTGTGCAAGAACAAAGGATATTACTGGCCAAAAAGCAAGGATGCAGCTGTAGATCTAAACAAGTGCTTGGCTAAACACATCTACGACAACATTGATGAGGAGTTCAATTTGATATTTCCGTAAGTTTTGCCATCATTCCCTATTCACTATACTGACAGTTTTTGTCATTTTTTTTTACAGTGATAATTAAACAGTACGATGACAATAAAAAAAGATTACAAGATTAAAAGTCAAAATTTCAATAATAAAGTTGCAATGTTACGGAAATAAAGTCAAAGTGATTGGAGATTAAAGCAAAAACATAAGTAAATATTACAATAATTATTTAAGTTGTAAGAATAAATATTTTGCAAAATTTGGGAAAAAATAACTAAAGGGGTGCAAAAGGGGTGTGAAAGATTTAGTTAAATCCTACTTAAGGTTAGGATTTAGCAATAAAGATATTCTTTGTCTTTTGGCGCATCAGAACAAAGTTCAGATTTTTAAAAGTGGCACTAATAAGCTGTCATAAAACAGAGTAAATACCCTGAAGTATAATCATATCTACATTAGTGTTTTTAAATTTATTTGTTGTAGGTGATGACATGTACCACAAACTAATGGTTAAACAATGGTTCCCACAAGTATATTAAAGAATAATTCATGTTCTGAACAATATGATAACAAGATTTTCCTTATTAAAGATTGTAATATTCTATGTTTTGTTTAATTCATTTTATTAGTGTTGATAGTAAAATCAAAACAGGGAAGTCGGTGCAAGAACAGATCGATAAGTTCAGTATCATTCAGAATGGCACAGTTTACCCTCCATCTTCCATGCTGTACCACATTCAGAACTTCATGAAAACAGAGGTGAGTTGTAATTTCTATTTCAGTTCATTTATTTATCATCTATCTACATGAGATTGACGTCATCCATTCGTGACACTTGACTCTCACTATTTTGCATTCTGACGTGATACCTCACAACAAACATAAGCAGACTGTAGCTGTAATTTTGCTCACAGCAAGCCTCAATAATAGAACCAGTAGAAAGAGCTGTTTTGAGATTTACCGGCACTGGTTTGTCAAATTTGATTGGGGTTTAAGTTCAACGAAGGATGGTTCCAGAAACCAGGTAAAACAATACCCCACTGAAATAGCTGTGTGATCCCAATGGTAAAAGCATAAAAAGTTAACCGACATCTCTCATAGACTCGAGCCAGAATGACGTTAAGATTGGCAGAAATATATACTGCGGCCTCTGGTAGATTTATGAAAAAAGAGACATATGAGAAAATGTGCCATATTTATGTATATTTGAGATTGTTAAAAATGTGACCTCTAGTTGATTTGTGAAAACAAAAACTTCAAGAAGTTGTAGTACATATTGTTCGGTTATCAAAAATGTAGCCCTGGGCACAAAATTTTAATTAGCCTGGGCTGTGCACATGGCTCCTGAACAGCATAAAAAAGAGAAATAATGGATTTTATTTTATTTTTAATTGAACTCATTGAAAAAAAGTAAAATGTGTTAAAAGCTAAACATTTTTTTTCTGTTATTTTTTTTATTGCTGACGGCCTAAAGTTTAATGTTAAGAATGTTTTTTTTCTTTTGTATTAACTACATTAGTAGTAAAGTGCCCATTCTCTCTCCATACTCTTTTTTTTTTTTTTTTTTTTGCAAATTGAAATATGGTCAAGCTAAATATTAATACAAAAATACTTATAATTACTTTTGTAATACAATAATAAGAATAGTAATAATAGTAATAATATTAATAATGATAATAATTCATTTGTTTAACTTCATGAAAAGGAAACCAAAGTGAAGACATTCCTCAAAAGAGATGTTGTCCATAGAAAGAAAAAAATCTACTCATCGATCCAAACAACAATTCAGGATCAAATGACTGCTGGCTATAAAAGTAAGGACATGTAAAACACATAATAATGTCAGATTTTTAAACTGTTTCTCACATGGTATTGTATAACAAAACATCTGCTGGCTTTAAAATAAATCTTTTATAATTAACTACCATTTTATCCAGACTTCTGTGTTTGTGTTGCATTTATACTCAGAATGTGAATAAACATTTAATGTTGCCTTTATAGAAGCTGCGGAGAAGAAAGGAGTAGGAGCCATGGGAAGGAGAGAGACCACAATAATAGAAACAATTGAATTGTTAAAAGACAGCATGTTCAAAGACACAAAAATACAATTTCTGAAAGAGTTCAAGTCTGTGACGGTAATTGTATTTCAATATTCTTTGAGCATTTGCTATTTGCTATTTCTGAAAATATTTATAAACGATACAAAACAATCAGATTTTTATACACCTTAAGTACATACAGTGTATGTTTTTTCTGTTGTTTCCATCAAAGAGCGATATATGCGAGAGACTTAAATCTGAGTTGAGCAGATCAGTGGAGCGCTCATTCTCACAAAGCAGCAAAGCTTCCCTGATGGGTAAGGGAAAATACCAATTTAAGAATAATTTTTTTAGCAATGAGTACTTGAGAGTGATTCTGAATCCTGTTTTTGCTTAAATCCTTTAAACACAATTCACTATACAAAATATTTTCATTATAATATTGGTGTACATGTGTCCATATTGCATGTTTTAGAATATATCCAATATACCTGTAGAGTAAATGTTGCATACAAACAGCTACAAATGATTAGAAAGTCAGACTAATAAATCTTCCTTTTCTAGATGTCTCGAAAGAGATTGAAACCCTGGAGACATTGTCTGAACACATCGCAGAAATCTGACTAATGTCAACATTTTAAAGCAACGGCAAGAGAGAACGCATTTCAGCATCTCCAGTTACTCGAGAATTAAACCTTTTGGTTAATATCTACTGTTGATTTAAAATGTGTCTGTCTAGTCACATAAGACTTGATATATATAAATGAAAGAATACTTTTTTTTTTGATGTGTAGTTTTGTTTTTAATGAGATAGAGCTTAAACTTGCAAAAGTAGCATACTGAAATGAATTGTACTGTTTGTCACTTCATATGTACTGTAACATGCTTGTAGATTGTGTGACTGATTGTGATAATGTGCAAATGTTAAATCTAGCTAATACACAATGAGAAGCAGAGAGGGTGATCATTGATTTTGTAGTAAACCATTTCGTTTTCTCAAATCTTTTAATATTTTATTTGACGTTTCATAACAATGTATTGCACACAAAATAAATGAATAATTAAAACAATGCAGTAAATCCTTAAATTGCAGTTAAAACATGAACACTGACAGCTTGATATGAATTAATGTAAACATTGACTAATCATTGAATAAAAAAAAAAACATTTGATTTGCAGTTATTCAGTATTTGTGTGAAGTTTTTGAAATGGCTTACTTTTAACATGTTTGCTGAGTAAAAAAAATGTTTGTGTGTCCTGAAAACAGTGTACACAATCAGAGTATATACTGTTGCAAAGACAAATAATAAAAACAGTGCCTTACAAACCAATGCCTACAGGATAAATCAATACATTTAGTATGAAGCTTAACAAAATACTTTTGAACCAAAGGTTAAGGTTCTATGTTAGTTCAACTCACAGCTTATTTTGACCTTGTGTAAACACTGAGTGTTTTTAGGCAATTGCTTACAAAGCTATTTAGGTAAATTCAACTATTTGGGTTGAGTTTACCAGTTTCCTGCACACATACTTTGTCCCACATCGAAAAGCATATTGAATGTCATATACGGTAAATATTGGGTGAAGAGATTTCCGACTGCCTACAGAATTTGAATGTTGTGTGATAGTAGAGCACTGAATCTCTGTTTGCCTGGGCATCTACTCAGGAAACCATATATTTGAAGCCATATAGCTGAGTTTGTTCTTCCGTTTGTTTTTTGTGTCGGAAGATTAGAACATGCAAATAATTAGCCATTTAAAAGAAACTCCTTATTAGAGGTAATTAAATTTGTTATATGACTATCCCGTAACTGTTTATTAGTAATAGGAACTGGTCCTAAATTTTATTTATTATTATTTAAATTATTATTTGCCCAATTGGACAATTTTTAAGTTACATTGTAAAGGATTAGTTAAGATATATCCAGCATTCTTCAAAAGGAGAGACAAATTGACTAAATCAGTCAGCTAAATACAAACTACATCCCCTGCTGCTTCATGTTTCTTCTTTGTAGGTAAAAAGGACAGAGGCTTGAGGTCCTGCAGTAATTACAGGGCACTCAACAAGAAAACTGTCAAGTACCAATACCCACTTTCCCTCACTTCATCTGCCCTCGGACAACTTCAAGGAGCCCAGATAGATCTTCACCAAGTTGGATCTTAGAAGCACATATAACCTCATCTAGATATGTTAAAGGGATGAATGGAAGACAGCATTTCTGACCCTTCTGGCCACTACGAGTACCTAGTGAAGCCCTTTGGGCTGGTAAACACCCCTTCCATATTTTTAGGTCCACCAATGTCTCAGTGAAATCCACCTGTATCTCAAGGCAGAGAAGTGCATGTTTTACCAATCATCCATCCAGTTCCTGGGTTATCACATTCTTAAGGCATTAAGATGGACGAGTGGAAGGTGGATGCTGTAAAGAACTGGCCAACTCCCACAACCGACAAATAACTCAATTTCAAAGCTTTTGCATCTATAAATTGAAAAATCTCCTAAAATATAAGCCCTGGGGTCCGTTCTTCATACATGGATTACTCAATAAAATAAGGAAAATCTGATCTAAAATTTAAAATCAAACAAATTGCTAAATACTCTTGACACATGAAAGTGTAAAGCTTCCAGTGCACAACAGGTGGCAAGTTATTGCGTATCATATTTAACAAACCGTTCACTACAAATTTTATTTAACCTTGCTCACATGGATTATTGAATATAATCAGATGAGGTCATTATGCTGCTGTGCCGTCAGCCAATCAGCATTGCTGATCATGAGTTTGAGAATCGATAGATCTGTTCTTCACAACACACGCACCGATCTCAGATCAGTTCATCAAAACATTTTAATTTGATTCGCAAACTTGTTTGAAGAACCAAATTAGCCACAGATCAGTTATCAAGATTAAAAGATCCAGGATCTGTCAAATTATCTAAGATCATTTCAGCGAGGTACGAAGAATGGACCCCAAGTCTGTGAAAATGTTTTTGTTGTGGAGTTAGATGCCTCCAATACCAGAGTGGGAGCTCTACTTTCCCAGTAGCAAGAGACCTTCCATGTGCCTCATACTCCCAAAAACTACGACATTGGGAATCGTGAATTATTGGCCATCAAAGCAGCACTGTACAGGATTCATACACATTTTACTACTAAAATTCCATGACTTTTCCATGATTTTTCCAAGACTTTCAAGTAAATTTTTATGAACTAATGTTTCATGCAATGTCTACATATACGTGGCAAAAGAAAACAATGCATGTTTAAATGTATTACAGCATATTGTAAAACATGCAACAAACTACTTACTTTAAATTTATATTTTATTCATTGCTTCTCTTTTCGGCTTAGTCTCTTCATTAATCTGGGGCCGCCACAGTTGAAGAAACTGGCAACTTATCTAGCATAAGTATTACACAGCGGATGCCCTTCCAGCTGCAATCCATCACTGGGAAACATCCATAAACACTCATTCGCATACATACACTACAGTCAATTTAGCTTACCTAATTCCCCTATACCGCCTGTCTTTGGACTTTTGGGGGAAACTAGAGCACCCGGAGAAAACCCACGCGAACACGGACAGAACATGCAAACTTCACACAGAAATGCCAACTGACCCAGCAGAGGCTCAAACCAGTGATCTTCTTGCTGTGAGGCAATTGTGTTACCCACTGTGCCATTGTGACGCTAAATTTATATTTATATCTATGTAAAATCTATTTAGACAATGCTTACACCACACTAATAACCTGAAAGTATGTGATTGGCCAAGGACAGAATAGAAGTCAAGACAACTGATCTATATTCAAGTATCTAGATATCTGTTTTCCATGACTTTTCAAAAACTTTGTGGGGTTTTCTGTTTTTCCAAAACTTTTTCACCCCTGGAAATGGCATGTCAAAATTCCATGACTTTTCCAGGTTTTCCATGACCGTATGAACTCTGACTGGAAAAATGCAGAAACTGGTTGGAAGGAGCAAAACACCCATTCCTTGTATGCACAGATCATCATAACCTTGAGTATCTAAGAAAAAACTGAACATCGCAAACCCCAGGATGGCAGGTGGGCTTTATTCTTCACCAGATTTAACTATTTCCTATCGTCCAGGCTCCAATAACACATAAGCTCACAATCTGTCTAAAATGCATACTCCTCACGAATTCCTGAACCTATTCTACCAGCTGAGATAATCATCATCCCAATCCAGTGGGTCATCCTGCAACCAATCAAACCCTCTCAAATGTCCAGAGATCCTCGTCATCTTCCATCTGGTAAGCGCCCTTTCCTCTTCCTATTCCTCTGCATCCCTGGTCACACCTAGGAGTTGATTTTGTCACAGATTTGCCACTGTCTGATGATGTTATTTATGTGATGTAGATTTCATTTTTAGTATTGATTGTGTTCAGCACTTTGGGCAACGTTGTGTTGTAAAAAATGTGCTATATAAATAAACTAAACTAAACTAACTAAAATACTTGTGTGGAGAGGTAAACATGATCGAACACCCAATAAAGGGGGAGAGCATGCTCAGAGGCCGACGGATAATCAGCAGGCCAATCAGAAATAATAAATAACACCTGTTTATTCTAGTGATTGGACCGGAGAGACACCCGTCTTAAGGAGAACGGGAGGACCAGTCAGGAGAGAGAGAGCCGAGCGACAACCAGTGCCTTGTGAGCTGTTGTTACCGCATAAAAAGATTAATAAACAAATTGTCACTAACCTTAACGCCGACCCTGTCTTCTTCTTCCCACACAAAGAAACTTTTTACAACTTGTATCACCAGTGGACAGATTCTCCAAAGCCTGTCGTCTTGTACTACTGAAAGGTTTACTCACAGCCATGGAAACAGCAGAAATATTATTCAACCATGTGTTTCGAAACTTTGGCATTCCTTAGGACATTGTCTCTGATCGAGGACCCCACTTCATCTCCCAAGTCTGGAGAGCTTTCTTCTCGTTCCTAGGCATGACAGTCAACCGATCTTCTGGTGATCATCCCCACAGCAATGGACAGAGAGGAAAATATAGAAAATAGGCTGATATTACCGTACTCACAAAACTCCTTATGTCAACCCTCCACAGAACTCTGTCCAGTGCATACTCAGCCACTTCTGTTTCCCTGGTCTGGGGAACTTTTAACAAGTTCCATCTGTCCATCATTGGTTCCGGGAGAGTAAGGGGGTCTGGGACTCACCAACACCTCCAGTATGCAATAATGAATGTCTGGAGAGACCCCAGTCCAACTTACTATCCAAGACAGAAGCTGTGGCTCTCCACCAGCAACATTCGACTGAGACTACTCTGCAGGAAGCTAAATCCCAGATTCATTGGTCCTTTAACCATCATCCGTCAAGTCAACCATGTTTTGTATGAACTCAGATTCCCTTCACACTACTACATTCACCCCATATACCATGTTAACGTTACAATCAGGTTCTCTGTTTTGTTAAAGATGATCCAATGTTTATTTTATTTTTTTTCAGAAATGTATATATTTCAACTTGAGTTAACTGGTCAATTTCTTCTGAAGGCATGTCAAATTGAGATATAAATTCAAAATAAGTTATAAATTAAATGCAAACAGCATTAAACCAAACATGACACAAATCTTAGGACAGATCATGTTTGCTAATGTAAAAGCCGCATTAGTAAACATTTTTACACTTTGGTCTGGTACACCCATTTCAGATACTGGAGTCTGTAATGTCAGAGATAAATATGTAGAGACACTACATTTATAGTTTGCTGCTTTTGCTGCTTCAACAGTTATGATTTTAAAAAAGCCCACCATTAATATTAAGGTATTTTAGATACATTATCTGATATTTATCTTATGTTTACTTATCTTACTTGTTTTTTAGCATTAATTGCAGTTAATTTCTTTAAAACTTCTTGAGTAAAAGGCAAGTAATTGTGTAACAAATTAAGTGTAATGGTTTAAAAACTGTGAATGACTGGGGTTGAAGGGTGTTGTTGGTATTGTTTGTGGGCTGTGAGTCTGAGGACATGTCATGTCCTTCTACTATTATTTTGGGAGTATTTATATACTAGATACTATTTCTTGTGTTTGAGAGCTGTTTTATCTGTATTGAGTATTCCAGGTGTATTGTCAGGACTTGCCTCTTTGGTCTTGTTAATTCTTGTTTTAGTGGTGGAGTCCAGACACTTGTCCTGTCATGTCTTGTGCTTGCCTCAAGTTTTCAGTTGATATCAGAATGCCACACCCAAAGTGTGACTGCAGTTGTGTGATTTTATCCTTAGACATACAAGATAACACTTTTCTCCAAATATTTAACTTCTTACCAATTACAAAAATCTGTTTATTGAATTAAAAAAAAAAGTTTATTTAGGGTTGTTATCTATATGAAATAAGTGTGTTTCATAATAGTTTTGCACTTGTTATTTGTTATATGGATTAGTTTTATTGCAACTTATAAAAGTAGTTTGATATTTATGTAAAAAAAAAAAAAAAAACGCATGGTGTTGCGTGTGTATGTGTGTGTGTAATTGCCACTTGGAACATAAACCAATATTTTGTTAGCCTACTTTTTGATAAAGCAGTTGTAGCAGTTATAATACAGATAACATAGCAATAAAAACATATCTGGTTGCTTTTAGGGGTCTAAGATGGGAATAATCAAAACTGAGATTGAGCTACAGTCAAAATTTGACTGAGTGAAGTTTTTTTTTCAACACATTTAAACACATAATAGTTTTAATAACTCATTTCTAAAAACTGATTTCTTTTATTGTTGCCATGATGACAACAATGAATGTTTTACAAGATATTTTCAAGACACTTCTATTCAGCTTAAAGTTGCATTTAAAGACTTAGACTAGGTTAATTAGGTTAACTAGGCAGTTATAGGGTAATTAAACAAGTTATTGTATAAGATTGGTTTCTTCTGTAGACTAGCGAAAACAAAGATAGCTTAAAGGGGCTAATAATTTTTACCTTAAATTTTTCTTTTAAAAATTCAAAACTTTTTATTCTAGCAAAAATAATAAAACAATTAAAACTTTATCTAGAAGTAAAAATATTATCAGACATACTGTGAAAAATTTCTTGTACTGTTAAACATCATTTGGGAAATATTTAAAAAAGAAAAAGAATCAAAAATCAAATTTGGCCTCTGGGGTAAATAGATCATCAAAGAACAAGTCACTTCATGTGTTGTTTTCATTTAAATCCAAGCTTAGAACTTTCTTAACTTTACATATTCTCTTTGGAAGAGCAAAACTCAGGACACACCACTGCTAAAGAAAAAAAAATACCATAATTTAGACGTATTTAGAGAAATCTATCAGTTATATTAAAATAAATTAATAAAATAAAATAAAACACAAGTAAATCATTCATTGAGTACATATTAATGATATTGCTTTATATTTACAGTAGTAATTTAGTCGAAAGTTTAGGAGAATTTTAGAGGAACTTTTACTATGTAATCACTATATAATCTGCCACTATTAAAATTTAGATTACTATTATGATACACTGTTAAAACATATAGAAATATGTTCAAGTGATGCAGGGGAAAACACACAGACATGCAGGGCCTTATAATTGACGAAAACACACAGACATACAGGGCCTTATAATTGAGGGCCTTACGGCCTTGAGGCATGGCAGTTCATGCGGCAAAGTAAGAACTGTCACATCCGTCAGTGACCACCTGAGGGCACTGTAGTGCATCAGGACTCAGAAAGCACTACAGCGTCCCAGAAAGACCACAATTCCATACATTCCACGCGCATACACCGGAACACATACACTGACCTGTCATCACATCTGTTCTGTGTTACCGTTGATTATCTGGACTATATATTCCATCATTCCACCGTTGTTTGTTATCGCATCATTTGTCTTTCATGTCTCCAGTTCCAGTAAGTCTGTTATTCCGAGTTGTTGTTCTTGATCTTGTTCTCGTATCTTGCTATAGTCTAGTTTGTGTTTATCTGTCTTAGTTTCTAGTTTTGTTGTTTATTTGTCACTTTGCACCTTGATATTTTTGGAATTTATGTTCACTGTTTTTGCACTATATTATATTAAAATCTGCACTTGAATCCGCAATCTTTTTGTTCTCGTTTTGTTATTGTTTTGATCACGCATAACGTGACAGAACGACGCAATCACTATGGATTCAGCAGATAATATTCTAGTGTGAATTAAACAGGGTAACCGCTCCGTTGAGCGTTACGTTAAAGAGTTTTTTGGATCTGGCTCCTACCAGTAGTTTTAGTGATTTACTGCTCATGATGTTTTTTCGGGGAGGACTTGTAGAGCCCGTACGATCCAAAATGCCGCCATATGAGGAGGATTGGAACCTTTACCGCTTCATTGAATCAGCTTTGTTGATCGCTGGCTCCCCTCTCTCTGTTGCCCTGAGGGAGGAGAACCCTCAGGAGGGAGGCCTGGTTGGAGGGCAACAGAGAGTGATATTTTCAGGGCCAGCTGATTTGTCTAAGGGAAGGAGGAGAGAGGCTGGACTGGAGTTGCGGACTTATCCGCGTCGCGCTGTCCGGAGACCACCCTTCTCGGAGCCTCTGGAAAGTCTTCTGGATCTGTGTGATACACCAGTGTCCGCCCTAGTCCTACAATGCCTGCCAGTGTCGGTTCCAGCTCCAGAACAGGCTCCTTTTTCTGCCGACAGCGCTCTCCCTCAGACAACCAGACGGAGGAGGCGTAGGAAGAAAACTGCCAATGCACCAGAAAGTCCACCAGTGTCCCAGAGTGCCCGCCAGTGTTGGCTCCAGCCCCAGAGCGCCCGCCAGTGTTGCCTCCAGCCCCAGAGCGCCCGCCAGTGTCGGCTCCAGCCCCAGAGCGCCTGCCAGTGTCGGCTCCAGCCCCAGAGCGCCCGCCAGTGTCGGCTCCAGCCCTGCCGGCGCCACCCCAGCTCCTCACCCTGCCGGCGCCACCCCAGCTCCTCACCCTGCCGGCGCTACCCCGGCTCCTCGCCCTGCCGGCGCCACCCCTGCCGGCTCCAGTGCAGCTGCCTCCTGTTTCGCCGGCTCCAGTCCAGCTGCCTCCTGTCCTGCCGGCTCCAGTCCAGTTGCCTCCTTACCCGCCGGCTCCAGTCCAGCTGCCTCCTGTCCCGCCGGCTCCAGTCCAGCTGCCTCCTGTCCCGCCGGCTCCAGTCCAGATGCCTCGTGTCCCACTGGCTCCAGTCCAGTCCAGCTGACTCTCCTGGGCCCCCCTGCCTAGTGTTTTCTGCAGAAGAAACATTCAGCCTGCATATGCAATACATTTAGACAAATGTATGTATTGACCAAGACAAAAACAACCCTTGCCAAAATAGCATACATAAGGAGAATCATTTAGAAAGTATGAAAACAACATGATCATGTGCAAACACATGTTGGTAAGCACATGCTATATGACCTTTAAGATATGTAAAAACAGAAAAACATACAGCCATTAATTAAAAAGCAAGGATACTATTGGAGCCGGGAAATGGCGTGATGCTACACGACATGTCATGACGACCATGGGAAAAAACTCTATATAAACTGTGGGTTTTTGAACATTGATAGGAGAAAGATCGATCAACCAACTTTGCTGTCACAATAAACTGCTTCAACTTGAGAACTTCGAAGACCTCAGCCTCTTTTTTGAAACTTAGAAGATATCCGTTGAGATCCAGTACACCTTTCCACAACAAAAGCAGAAGAGAAACTTTATCTTTCCCTTTAGTATGTTTCTCTCTTTAAAAGACCACACCCAATGATGACTCAGAGCTAACACACAGAATAGTAGCAATCCTGTACTTCATTGCTCTTGGCAGTCGTATCGGCAGGAGTGTTCTGTCCTTCAGACGTTATCCAGAGAAATAAAAGGTAACTTTTCTTTTAAATTATTATGATGCTTAGAAGTGAACTACAGTTACAAAATATATGTCAAAAATTTATACTGTCTTATGTTTGCTTTTTCTAAAACAATCTAAATAAACATTTAGAAATTTGATTCCTCTGTTAATTTTAAATTTTCTGATACAATAATGTACATATTTGAAAAAGGTCAACTATGTGTTCTTTGTGGGACACTGGGAAATGTGAAACTCTGGCAAATGTGAAAATAAATAAAATAATGGAAACAGATGCAGAAGAATATATTCATGTTTTGTCTAATATGTTATGGATACAATTTAAAGACACTTGTTTTTCAAGACGTATCACTGTATTATTAATATGAATGCATCATATAAGCAGGGTGTGGCAATTTACAGAAAACTTTTTTAAAAAGAAAAAATGTAAATCTTGAATACAATTAATACAAATATGTGTCAAACACAAAATGCTTTTATTGCTGTCAGAATGCAAGACAATTCTCTCAGAATGCAAAACAAAAACTTCCTACTATCCATCGCTCTTTGTTTTGGCAGTGAACTTACAAAGCTGAGGATCTTTGATCCATCAAAGCAGATCTGTTGATGGCTTCACACACCATAAACTTCATCACGTGGAATGTTAATGGACTTAAACAAAACAGAGATCAGAAATTTCAAGAACTTCAAAATGCTGACATTGTTTTCTTGCAAGAGACTCACATTGGTGTACGAGATAAACAGATAGAAGATTATAAAAAAGATTGGGTTGTTTTCTACACAAAGTACACCTCCTCCAGCAGAGGAACTGCCATTTTAGTGAGGAAGAGTTTAGATTTTGAATGTATAAGTCATGACAAAGATAACAGGGGAGCTTATGTTGTGTTGAAATGTAAACTGGCGGGTCAGAAGTACACTCTGGTGAGTGTTTATAACCATCACACCGATGCAAAAACTCTTGATAATCTTTCAAGATACCTGCAGAAAATGACCACTGGGCTGCTGGTGATTGGTGGAGATTTCAACACGATTCTCAATCCGTTTATCGACAAAAAGAATAATTCAAACAAGATAGCAAATAAAAGAAATCAGAAAAATCTGCACTTGTTTGTGGATAAATTCATGAAATCTCTTCAGCTGGCTGATGTCTGGAGAAGAATGAACCCTGTAAAGCAGGATTTTACCTTCTACATAAGAGATCGTCCAGTGTCTAGACTGGATTACTTCTTCATTCCAGATGAATGCATGTGGCGAGTAAGAAGTTGTGAAATCATGAATTCAAGGTCAGGAGAGCTCAAAGATCACCAACCTGTGTCTTTAGAGATCAACTGTGTCTACACAGAGCCTCTTCTGATAGATCAAACACAGTTACATTTCAAAATATTTAACAGCAAAAAACTACTTTTGACAGATGAAACCAGTTCATTACAGTGTGAAGAAAGCTCATCTGCAGTCAGTGAAGTTGACATTGTGTCAGCAGTTCAGTCACTTCAAGTGTCAGACACTGTAAGACCAGACGACATCCCAGTGTCCTTCTATAAAGACAACATCCGGGATGTAATTCCATACATAAAGATGCTCTATGACGGAATCCACATGGGTGAAGTCAACTGCTCTGAATTGTATTTTCAAGATCCACAGGATGATATCCCTCACTTTTTTAATGCCGACTACCTCATCATTGCAACAATTCTGGCAAGACGTCTCGATGATTTCTTAAAGTCTCAGTCAAAAGGGACAATTAAGGATACAGCAATTGTTATGATCACTCCCAAAACAGTCTGCACTGAAGCAATGCTCTGCTGTCTAAAGGATGAAATTGAGGACTCACATTCAGTTCTTTATCAAGACTTTCTCATTGTGCAAAATCTCCTCAGAGATTCAAAATCTTTGGAGTGTGTGGGCTGCCCACTGAAGCCAGTACTCACAGCTTTAAAACTGAAAAGCTGCGCCTTAAAGTTGTGTAAGAATTTAGAAAATTATGCAGTGCATGTTTTCAAGACAAATGTGATCATTTGCATCCCATCTGAAGACCTAGATAAGATGCATGCTATGGAAAGCAGCAACAATGAAGAAGAATATGATATTATGACATTATTCAGAGGACAAAGTGTTGAGGGTAATGAGTCTGCAAGTGAAGATTATGATGGACTGAGTGACGACACAGAGGAAAACTGTCTTGGGTATAGCAATACACTTTTTGAAGACAGTGTTGGGTCAATTGAACATGAGGGAAAATCTAAATCAATTGAAAGTGATGGAAGGTGAGGATATTGAAGATGGCTAATAATATATAGCAGACTTTATTATAAGAAACATAAAACACAATGGAACTTTGGGCACTTTTAGGAGATTCTCAGCTGCAGTGATCCTCCTGTGTCTACTGTACACTGTAATTCGTGTGGGTTAGTGTGTTTCCCTATTGGACAAATTAATTTTCATCTGCCTAATTCTAAAGGTCTACGAAAATTTACACCAAACACAGTGGTGTCACACTTTTAATAACCACTTGTAGACTACCAAATGTACATAGAATGCATTCACATTATGGCCCAAATTAACTAAATGGCAAGTTTGCACGAGAGCTCAATTCCAAAAGAGCACTGATGGGCATGGATGAGTTACTGACAGTATGCAAGTTAAACAACACAGATGTAAAATCTTATGTACATATCAACCAATGTAATATGTGCAGTGCAAATGAGCTCAGTGGCTAATAAGCAGAGTAGATGCTCATAAAATGCAGGTGATTTACTAAGAACAAGCTTTTTTTTCTCTACCGGGAGATAACGAATGCAAATTTATGGTAATTTTGTACTATGGTGCGCTCAGTCACCTTTGATTAGTGGATAATCCAAGTTAAAATGCAGACTTTTAAAACCACAGTAGGACAAAAATTAAGGGCTGGTCTAGACCTGGTATTCTGTGACTCACCCTAGTTGTGTGTTCCAAGTAGGGTTGTAACGGTATGAATTTTTTACGGTATGATAATCGTCTAAAACAATACCATGGTTTGATGGTTTCGCGGTATACGGTATTAAATAGTAATTCTCATAGCAAAGACCCTGAAAAGAATAAGAACACGTTTTCTGACTGAACAAAGGTTTTATTTCAACAAACTTTTGAAAGAACCATTTTAATTGAACTATAGAAGTCTTTTATAAAAATAAACAGAAAAATTTACCATTTTAATAAATTAAATTAGAAGGAATAAACAAGCAAGGTCTTTTAAGATTAGACAAAAATAAACTTAAACTGTCCTTCCTTATAAGCAGGATAAATGGGAGACCAAAAGTGCAATACCAAGTTTATGGCCGTAAACATGTATTTAAAGCGTTGTTTTTTTCAGTCTAGGTTGTGATGAAGAAATGTAAGCATGTTGAGATTTTCAGGACTTAATCTTGACCGCTGAGGTGAGAGAATGTGTCCACTTGTACAATGAACAAATAAAAAAATAAGAAAATAATAAATAATGTGTCAAAGTCCAAATAAACATGGTGCAAATCCTCAGTAAAAAAAATAGATATAAATATTTACTATACTATAAATAGTTACATAACGAAACTAGATTCAATATGGAACATCCTCAGGTTTTATGTGCCAGCATGGATATGGTTGTCTGTGGATATGGATTTGGATATGGTTGTCTGCAATGCAGACAAACAGCTGCACCTTCATTTGAGTCTTTTGAAAACAGCAAGAGCAGCAGTTCGTCTTTGCTGTGTCACTGTTTTGTCATGTTTCTGTGCTGCTGTGCATGCAAAAGTACTTAGTATGAGAATTATTTCATGCAAAACTTTTTTTTTTGGCGTTTTATTTAGCCGCGCATAAATGTATGCCTATCTCTCATTCCGTGTTGTTCAAAAAGCTCATTGTTGGTCCACAAACAAAAGCGAAACCTATGCTTATTGGTTGTGATATAGCGAGTTTGAACCAATCTGGGCATGGAGGGAGGACAATGCATCAATGTATCATGTCTGGTTTGTCCGGAGACACAGTGACGAGCGTTTCTTTGTCAAATCAGCGTTGTCAAATTTTGATGACGTAACCGCACTGATTCCGGAGGCTCTGAAAGTCCGCGAATGTTATGTGATACAGCACTGGAAAGCTTGACTGGAAAGATTCTCTTCTTTATGCCAATCTTTGAATTGTATGAATCGGATCAGCGGATCAAAAGTTATTAAACATTTAAGAGCAATACTTATTTTTAGCCACGGACGGCTGTCTCGGTCTTTAAGGGTTAAAACCGTTGATATGCAATTGTTCATGGTATGATAATCGTGCACGTTCAAATCGTGGTAGACCGTCATACCGGTATATTGTTACAACCCTAGTTCCAAGTTATCTTTTAATTCCTGAAGGACATTAAAAATCACATGGCTTGTGGAACATTGGAAAACAATATTTTCCAATGTTCCTCTGGCATTACAATTGTATTGCTCACTCTCTGTTCTCTGTTGTGCATCCAATAGCTTCAACAACTGCAGCCATTTCATGTGCCACACTAAAGACATTCTTTTTTAGGATTTAAACATTGGCACAAATACCTAGAATTTGAGGAATGCAAATCTTAGTAAATCATATTGCGTGATTCATTTAAATACTTCTTGCATAAATTTTGCATCTGATTAGGTCAATAAGGTCAGATAAAAAATAGCTGTGTCTATGCCTTTTTAGTGCTATCCTTCTCTGTGCATGTTTATTAAATACCAACAATTCTGTTTTAAAGCCAAAAAAGATGGTTTGTGCTAGTGCAAGCAGTTAGTAAATCTGCCCTTATGTGTGTGTGTGTGTGTGTGTGTGTGTGTATGTGTGTGTGTGTGTGCTGTTGGGAAGAGTTCTACATCTTTTGTTCATTATTTTAAATAATTAATTACTTATTTACTGCAGGACCACCATGTATGCAGTTGTAACCTTAGAAGAATCAGAAGAGGTGATGGTGACAGCATCAAACTGGTTGAGCGAAGACAAAAAACAATGTTACTGGCCTCCATACAAATCATCAGAGAAATTCATAGAAGCTGTTCAGAAAGGATTAGCACCTCAAACAGGAGAGAAATCTTGGGAGAAATTAGCTGTCCTGTTTCATGAAGAATATGGTACCATTTCTTACTTTAAAGAGTCAACTTTTACTCTCAATGAGTTCTCAATAATAAAATATTTTCTTATCTTACTGCAGGCACTTATGAGGAGGCCAAGGAAAAACAAAAAGAATTGAATGAGCAGACAGAACAGTAAGTAATGTATTCTCATTGTATTTAAGTTGGTATAATACATGTGGTTTTTTGGGTGTGCTCCAACCGCACAACTGGGATTTAAAATCTGGTCTTCTCTTAGTTAGCTAACTATTTAAACTGCTAAATAATACATTTGGGATTAGCATGATAACAGAAAATTGAGAATACAAATGATGCTATACTGTAGTTATTTAAATTATCTGTTCTGGTCAGGTATTATAATAAATTTTTTTTTTTACAATTTAGCAGATTTTTTTCCCTCCCGTAAACATTTGATATGGTAAGAAGTGAACGCCTAACTGACTATTGTGTGTTGAAGCTTTTAAACCACGTATGTTACAACTATCCCCATGTAGGGTTGTTTCCTATTCCCTCCCAATGGAAGCATTTGTTGGTATTTATTAGTAATATTATTTATGTTATTATTATTTCTTATAAACAGAGCAGCCACAGCAGTGAATCAAGTGACAGAAACCTGTCCACTGTTTCCTGGGCCATCATTAGGATTTTCACAGAATGCCAGTGGTAGGCCAAATAATAAAATTTTATTTACCTCACATAACATATCGGCTTCCCATAGATAAAACAATTTTTATTCTGTACAAATTGTATATTGTATCTCCCTACCCCTAAAGCCTGATTTATACTTCTGCGTCAAGTGACCGGTGTAACCCACGGCGCATGCCTTGGCTTTGCATTTATACTTCTGTGCGCTGTCTCTGTTGGTCTGCATTAACACTTCCGAAACGCTAGTGGGCAGTGAGGTGTAAATGTTCCTCCGTGTCGAGTTTTTTCTCTTCTGTTTTGTGTTTCCTGAACACTTCCTGGTTGTACAAGTAACTCAAACTAGCTCATTTTGAGGCAGAAACCGGCGTACATGCAACAACTTTAACTATGAGGTGAACACAAAACAAAACTTTCCATCCGGAGCTCCTTCACGGGACTCTACACTTGTATACAATCGCTACATTGGGCTCGCGCCATTTGCGCGGCTCTCGGTCCCGCCCCGACTCGTCAGGGCTACCAAGCCGACCAATCACAGAGCTTGTGCTACGCGTTGTTGCGACGTGTAGTTACATTTTTTGAGAGGTGCACGTCAGTGACAACGACGGCCACGGTGAAGGGCTATGTGTCAGCGCCGTAGCATACGCCGGTGTTTGACGCAGAAGTATAAATCAGCCTTAAATGTTCACATGTAACATTCTGGAGTTTTATATTTTCTAAATAATTTATTTAGTGTGATTTATGAGCTGTTTTCTCATTGGGAAAAATGTCACCACAGGGTCCAAAGTATTTAGCATTGCTGTACTTGCCGGGACAACTTTAGAAATACAAGGTACACATACACATGCACACAAACTAACATATGTATTTGCATGCTGTTTGTACTGTATTTTAGAAAGGAATTAGTTTTAAGCATATGAAAAATTCCTAGTTTTCAGAGGGGGGAATATAAATGCTATGTGGAAAAACTTCCACTACGGGGATTTTGCCAGAAAGCCAATCATCTAAAAAGTAATGAAACGGACCAATGAAAAACCAAAGAATTGGCTGCGTCAGCATACGCAGTTGGCAGCAATCACAATCAGTTGTGAATACAGATGCCAGCCATGCGAATGAACTTTTCTAGCTGGAGAGCTAAACTCAAGCTGTCAGCTAAGGAGCAATTACTGTGGCGAAGGAACATAGCATTTTGTTTTCTCTGCCTCAGAGATCGAGGGTTACATAGTAACCGTTTCATTCCCCAGCAGGAGGGGAAAGTCAATGTTGTGTTGAAAAACTTCCACTATGTTGAAATGTATGGAAAATGCCACAGGGATTGAACCTTACCATGTTGCTGCTAAGAGATTTGCCAGGCTCCAGCGTAAGTACACTATCATCACCAGAAACGCAGCCCTCCAACGTGTCCCTTGGCCCTAACTAACCCTTGTTACCTGTAAAGCGGTTAAAGGCTTATTTATATTTTTGGGGAGTAGTAAAAAATACACCTAGTTAAGATCTAGGAATTTAAAAATATTACAGTTGAGATATCGTGCCAGTCCCAAATGGGGAGGATGCTGCGGAGGTCACCTGCTGCCCCAATGGGGAGACCTGGTGGCAAGAAGACAAATGGACTATCCCTGAGAAGAGGGAGCACACATATGAAGGATGGTTAGCGGGGAGGGAGGACACGGGCCCCCCAGAGGGGGGAACTATACTTAGAATGTGGGCTGACTGAGCGGGCATGCCAACAACGTAATGGGCCAGGCACCCAACTCCTCTGCTGAATCAGGTGTTGGGGGCCTCGGAGGAAATCTGTAGGATTCACTGAATGGGGAACTCAACTGAGCAGGGTAAGAAAAGCAAACACATGCCTGTGTTAGAGACAAAAGCACAGCAACTGTTTTAACACAGTACAGAATTTCCTCATTCACTGGCAATATCCAGCTCAAGTGGGGAAAATTGGCTCCACTCAAAGTTTACAGAATCTTTTTTATTATCAAATTTATTAGGTGTCACCCAGCCGCAGTTCTACAGATGTCTGTTAGAGAGGCGCCGTGTGCTCATGCATAGGAGGAGTCGATACTCTTAGTTAAGTGAGATCTCACTCCCGGGGAACGTGGCTCACCCTGCCACTGAAAAGCGAGGGAGACACAATCCACTATCCCAGGGGTGGCCAACCCTGTTCCTTGAGAGCCGCCTTCCAGCAGATCTCAGTTGCAACCTATATCAAACACACCACGTCCTGTTCAGGTCCTAATTAGTAGGTTCGATATGGGTAGCATCTGAAATCTGCAGAAAGGTGGCTCTCCAGGAACAGGGTTGGCCACCCCTGCACTATCCAGTGGGCCAACCTCAGTATGGATATGATACTTCACGTTCTCAGAGAGGGAATTATAGCAATGCCAATCTCTCAGAGCAGGGGGGACAGCCTTAGTTCCAGCCAGCTGAAGGAGGATAGCATCACACTGATCTGGCATGTACAAGTCCTTCTCGGACAGAAGTACACCACACCGTGAATTGAATTGAATTGAATTGATGGTGTTAACTATCGAACTGGTAGGTCACCTAAGACCTCAGCGCTCCATCTATGGACCACACGTGAGGTTCCAGAGATCTGGACATGATTGCTAGATGGTGTCTGTCCCAAAGAAAGTGTTTCTTCAAATAGATATGCCAGGGAAGGCGCGTCACGAGCCGAAATGCAGGTCCGGTTGAGCCAGAGAGGCGCAAAAAACAAGTGCACCATCACGCATCCATAACCATGGACAGCCAAGGGTGGAGCCTCTATTCTCATGGGCGTGAAACTGCTGTGAAAGCTACGTGAACTTACCGGCAAAATCCACATTGTGGACGTTTTTCCACATAGCATTGAAGTTCCCCTCCCGCTGGGGAACATCTTAATAGATTGTTTTGCAAAAGTGAATTGTTATAGTGAGTACAAAACGTTCGAGGTTACTAAAGTAACCCTTCGTTCCCCGAGGAGGGGAACGGAAGCACTATAAGTGGATTTGATGTTCTAAATCCACGTATGGGAGGATTCAGTTCAGAAACCGCTCGTCTGAAAGAGTATTGAACGGGCCTATGAAAGCAATGAATTGGCAGCGCAAGCTTGCGCAGGTGTGCTGCATCGCCAATTAACTGAGCATATAAACACACCTGGCGCTAGCAAACGCTATCCTTTTTAAGCTGAAGAGACTTTTAACAGCTAAGGGACAGTCATTATGGCGACGGAGTATAGTGCTTCCGTTCCCCTCCTCGGGTAACGAAGGGTTACTTTAGTAACCTCGAACGTTCCCCTTCGGGGGGGAAATTCAGCACTATAAGTGGATTTGATGTTTTAAATCCACGTATGGGAGCCCATTGTAAGCGCCAAAATGACTGCACCTTACCAACACCCACCATGAGAGGGCAGTCAGGCAAGCGTGACGCACCCAAATCATGAGAGGCGCGGTCCTCCAACGTGCCCTTGGCCTTGGTGCCAAACTTATCCCCACTTCAAAAGAAGCTTTACGGTATAGGTATATTTTTTTGGGAGTCGCTAGCGTCTAGATAATTCTAGGAATATACGACAGTACGTTGGGAAGCGTGCCATCCCAGTAGGGAGGATGCTGCGGAGACCATCCGCACCCAATAGGGAAACAAATGGAATTACATATGGACTAACCCTGAGAAGGGGGAGTGCGCATAAGAAGGTGGTTAGCGGATGGGGAAAGCACGGGTCCACCCAGGGGGGGAACTTAACCGTGGCGGAAAAGCATATGGGGATCACCAGCGGGGATCGGCCATAGCAGGCACCTATACCCAAAAACGCGGGCTGACCAGCGGGCAGACCTAACGTAGTGGGCCAGCGAGTGACTCCTCCGCTGAGTCAGTGCTGGGGGCCTCGGAGGAATCTGCAGGGCTCACCGAATGGGGAACTTTACTGACAGACAGGAGGGTGCACATCTTTCCGTGTTAGGGAAAAAAGGCACCGCAAGCGTGCTACAACACCCACCAAGTTGTTTCCTCAATGACCAAAGGTCCCTAACACCCTTGAGGAAACCGGCTCCACTCGCAGATTATAAAACCTTGCAAATGTGTTGGGTGTCGACCAGCCCGCAGCTCTACAAATGTCTGTTAAAGAAGCGTCGCGCGCACACGCCCAAGAGGATGCAACGCTCCGAGTGGAGTGCGCACGCACTCCCGGGGGGCGGGGCTGACCTCTGCTCAAATAAGCACATGAAATGGCCTCCACAATCCAGTGGGATAAACGTTGTTTAGACACGGCACTTCCCTGCTGCCGTCCGCCATAACAGACAAAGAGCTGCTCAGAAGATCTAAAGTGCTGAGTACGGTCCACATAAATGCGCAGGGTGCGAACTGGACAAAGTAAGGAAAGGGCTGGGTCTGCCTCCTCCGGGGGCAGCGCTTGCAGGGTTACTACCTGATCTCTAAAAGGAGTGGTAGGAACTTTGGGCACATAACCCAGGCGGGGTCTCAGGATAACGTGAGAAAAATCCGCCCGAATTCCAGGCACGAGTCACTGACCGAAAATGCCTCCAGGTCCCCGACCCTCTTAATGGAGGCCAACGCGATCAGCAGAGCTGTCTTCAGGGACAGAAATCTTAAGGATGCTGTATTGAGTGGCTCGAAGGGATCAAATCGCAGGCTCGTGAGAACGAGGGCGAGATCCCAAGAGGGCGTGAGAGGGGGGCGAGTTGGATTAATCCGCCTAGCGCCTCTGAGGAACCGGATGATGAGGTTATGCTTTCCCACGGTGCCGCCAGCCACCGCGTCACGGTGAGCGGAGATGGCGGCAACGTAAACCTTGAGAGTGGAGGGTGACAGCCTGCTATCCAGCTTCTCTTGAAGGAAAGAGAGCATAACACTGATCTGGCAAGATCGGGGGTCTTCTCTGCGAGAGACACACCATTCAGTGAATAGACTCCACTTCAGGGCGTAGGCGCGCCTCGTAGAGGGGGCTCTAGCCTGAGTGATGGTATCGACCACCGCGGGCGGCAGGTTACCTAAGTCTTCCTCGCGTCTACGGACCACACGTGGAGGTTCCAGAGATCGGGGCGAGGGTGCCAGACGGTGCCTTGTCCCTGAGAAAGTAAGTCCTTTCTCAAAGGGATCTGCCATGGGAGGGCCGTCGCGAGGAGGGAAAGCTCTGATATCCAGGTCCGGTTGGGCCAGAGGGGCGCAACTAACAGAACCTGTTCCTCGTCCTCCCTGACCTTGCACAGTAACTGCGTGATCAGGCACACTGGGGGAAACGCATACTTGCGTATGCCCCGAGGCCAGCTGTGGGCCAGTGCATCTGTGCCGAGAGAGCCCTCGGTCAGGGAATAAAACAACTGGCAATGAGCGTTCTCGGGGGAAGCAAACAGATCGATCTGGGCCTCCCCGAATCGCGCCCATATCAGCTGGACAGACTCGGGGTGGAGTCTCCATTCTCCAGAGTGAATCTGCTGCCGTGAAAGCACATCGTCTGCACGGTTGAGCATACCTGGGATGTGAATGGCGCGCAGCGACTTCAGCGGCGGGTGAATCCAGAGGAGCAGACGGTGGGCGAGCTGAGACGTGCGGCGAGGGCGCATACCCCCCATGCGGTTGATATATGCTGCCGCCGCCGTACTATCCGTCCTGACCAGCACGTGTTGCTGCTCCAGCACCGGAGAAAAACGGCAGAGAACAAGGAACACTGCCAACAGCTCTAGGCGATTGATGTGCCAATGCAGCTGGGCACCTACCCACAGGCCCGCAGCTGCATGCCCGCGACACACGGCTCCCCAGCCTGTGCTGGAAGCATCTGTTGAGACAACAACATGACTGGACGCCTGTCCCAGAGGCACACCGGCCTGCAGGAACGAGGGGTCGTTCCAGGGGCTGAGGGTGCGGCGACACAGCGCAGTAACAGAGACTCGGTGTGTCCCCGCATGCCATGCACGTCTTGGAACTCGATCTTGAAGCCAGTGCTGAAGTGGTCTCATATGGAGCAATCCGAGCGGCGTGACAGCCGCAGCGGAAGCCATATGCCCCAGGAGCCTCTGAAAATATTTTAGTGGGACCACAAATTTGCTGTCGAGCTCCCTCAGACAGTTCAGCAGCAGGCGAGCGCGCTCTTAGGAGAGGCGCGCTACCATGGTGACCGAGTCCAGCTCCATTCCGAGAAAAGAGACCCTCTGCACCGGGGCGAGTTTGCTCTTTTCCCAGTTGACCTGCAACCCCAATAGGCGGAGATGCCGGAGCACATCGTCTCTGTGCGCAGTCAATTGCTCCCGAGAGTGGGCTAAAATCAGCCAGTCGTCGAGATAATTGAGTACGCGGATGCCCGCGAGCCGCAGGGGCGCTAGGGCACCCTCCGCAAGTTTGGTGAAGACCCGCGGAGACAGAGAGAGCCCGAAGGGGAGGACCTTGTACTGCCATGCTCAACCTTCGAACGCAAACCGCAGGAACTGACGTCTTTCAGGTCTATGGCTGCAAACCAATCCTGAGGGCGGACGCATCGGAGGATGCGCTTCTGCGTGAGCATTCTGAACGACAGCTTGTGAAGGCAGCGATTCAAAACGCGCAGATCTAGGATTGGCCGTGACCCACCGCTCTTTTTGGGTACGATGAAGTACGGGCTGTAAAACCCGCTCTCCATCTCGGCTGGAGGTACTGGCTCGATTGCACCCTTCGCCAGGAGGGCAGCAATGTCCTCTCGAAAGACAGGGGCGGACAGGGGATTGACCCTGGTAAAATACACGCCCGTGAACTTGGGAGGCCGTTTCGAGAACTGTAGTCCGTAGCCGAGTCTGATCGTGCGTATGAGCCACCGCGAGGGACTGGCCTGCGCTAACCAGGCAGGCAGAGCCCTCGCTAGTGACGTCATCGCAGCAATCGTTGACGTACCCGCGAAGGGGCAACGCGGAGCGGGTGTGCTGATCCGGGGAGCGCGAGGGTCCCACAGAAGAGCTGGAGGAGAGCGATTCGCTCTGGCTCCGCACCCTGACTCCGGAGAGGGGGCTGGGAGAAGGGAGACCGTCCCCCCAGCGCCCGAGAGCCGCTGGCGAAGCATGCAGACCCTGCGAGCTGAGAGGCAGCGCGTCTCAGACTGGCAGGGCTTGAGCTGTCACATCCGGGGAAGGGGAAAAATGCTCTTTGTTCGAAACTTTGGTGGCACTGAAAAGTACCGTTGGAATATGGGCCATGCCCTCCAGCGGGGAAAGAGCAAGTCTCCTCTTCTCCGGATGGCCTGTCACAAGGACGCTTCGCGGTCCGTTTACCGGACTTAGCGGCGCCCAGGGCAGGAGGGGCTACCGGCTTTCGGCGAGGAGCAGCGGAGATGGATGGCTCGGCCAGGGATGGAGCGGGCTTACGGCCCCGCCGATAGATGACATTGCCCATCGCATCCGACTGCTCCTTCACCGCCTTGAACTCCTGGGTGAATTCACCGACGGTGTCGCCAAACAGGCCAGCCTGGGATATGGGCGAGTCAAGAAAGCGAACTTTGTCAACATCGCGCATATCTGCCAGGTTTAGCCAGAGGTGGCGTTCCTGGACCACAAGTGTGGATATCGTCTTCCCCAGTGCGCACGCGGCGGACTTAGTGGTCCGGAGAGCATAGTCGGTCGCCGTGCGCAGCTCGTGTAACAAGCCTGGGTTAGACCCACCCTCGTGCAGCTCAGCCAGCGCCTGCGCTTGCTAGCGCTGGTAGGTGGCCATCGCGTGCAAGGCGGAAGCTGCCTGGCCCGCAGCCTTGTAAGCTCTAACTCCGAGGGAGGCAGATAACCTACAGGCCTTGGACGGGAGACGGGACGGACCGCGCAAAGTGGTGGCGCCACGCGGACAAAGATTGACCGCAATGGCGCGCTCCACCTGTGGGATCGCCTCATACCCCCTGGCAGCTCCACCATCCAGGGGGCTGAGGGCGGAGGCGGACGCAGTGCGGGCAGAGAAAGGTGCCCTCCAGGACTGCGTGAGCCTACTGTGCACTTCCGGGAAGAAGGGGACGAGAGGCTTCAAAGGCTTCGTCTTTTGGTCCTCTACGTAACACCCATCTAGTCGGTCTGGCCGCGGGGCTGGGGGATGAACCATCTCCAACCCGACGGCCGAAGCAGCCCGAGAAAGCCCGGCCAACATGTCCGCTTCAGGATCCGTTTTGACGGCGCTCGCTTGCCCAGAGGGGGCGAGCGGGTCCGGATCATCGTCGGACAATGAAAGCCCACCCTCCGATGCCGCGGTGCATCGGATGCACCCTCCGATCTCCGGTGTCAGCGAGCGTGAGAGCTACCATCTGATTAGACGGATCACTCCTAGTACCCGAAGCTTGGATGGAGCGCTTGGAGGAGCGAGAGGTCCGCGAGCCCTTAGGCGGCGGATTATCTCTCGCTGGAGCCCTCAGATCTGCCCGAGCGCCTGCTGCAGAGCAGGAGGCGACTGGGGTGGCTCGCTCTCTTACGAAAGCTAACCACGATCTCAACTGCGCAACGGTCATGGCATCGCAGTGACGACATGAACCGCCCCCGAGCACCACATTAACATGCTGGACCCCCAAACATGTAATGCAGTGATCGTGCCCATCATCCGGAGCCAGGAAACCCCCGCAACCAGAAACGCACAGTCGGAGCGCCATCCTAAAAAGGACGTGCTGCACGACTGTGTTGCTCTTTTAGGATGCTTTGTATCAATACGCACCGCTCTTGGAGGACCGGACACCAAGAGACGCCAGGCAAGGGAGAAACCCAGCTCGACCGTCTGCCGCTGCGTGGACTCGCTCTGGACCGGGAGACACTCGTTCGCTCGAAGTGGCTGTAGATCAGCAGGAGGAACCCTCATGAACTCGATCAGAAAAGTCTCTGAAGCGAAAAGGATAGCGTTTGCTAGCACCAGGTGTGCTTATATGCTCAGTTAATTGGCGATGCAGCACACCTGCGCAAGCTTGCGCTGCCAATTCATTGCTTTCATTGGCCCGTTCAATACTCTTTCAGACGAGCGGCTTCTGAACCGAATCCTCCCATACGTGGATTTAGAACATCAAATCCACTTATAGTGCTGAAGTTCCCCCCGAAGGGGAACAAACAGTTACAGGTGAGTTTCTTGTACCTGCAAATATCAGGAGAAAACGATATATTTTTTAATTCATTGGAACATTTCATTTTCTTTAAACTGTTGAGTGTTCAATCAAAAAAAAAATATTTCAAATAAAATGATCACGTTGTATTCAGTACAAAGTTGATGTGTTTTAATTCTCTGATTCAGGCACTAAAAGAAAGCGTGAATCGAGGGATTTAAATATCAGTGCTAAATCAAATTCAGGCAAGTCATTTTTGTGTGTTTTTTATACCTACATTTATTATGAATGTGTGCATTTAGTTTATCAATCTCAAAATAATTTCTTATACTTTTATTCAACAGAGATGGCCATATTGAATATGGCAAAAAAAAAAATGAATGAAGTTAATGTTAGACTTCAGAACATCAGCAGCACAGACCGAACGACAAATGAGTTGAAAAACACCATTTTGTAAGTACTTATAAATCACAATGTAAATTGTTCTGTATGCTCAATTGTAAAGTGGTGTTCAGTTACTTTTATCTATATCATGATGTAGAGATGCCATTGCAAAAATTAATGAGATGGAGAAAGACAAAAGAAGAAAGGAAACTATTGGTGTTTTTGGAAAAACAGGAGAAGGAAAAAGCTCTTTATTAAATGCAGTGTTGGGATTAGAGGGTCTACTGCCATCTGGTAGTCTTGGTGCCTGTACAGCAGTTATTACTCAAGTGGAAGCAAATCTGGAGGACTCTGAATACAAAGCTGAGATTGAGCTTATCTCTAAAGAGGTTTATCTATCTATCTATCTATCTATCTATCTGTCTGTCTGTCTGTCTGTCTGTCTGTCTGTCTGTCTGTCTGTCTGTCTGTCTGTAAAGTAAAGGAAGGTAATGCAGTATTTTGTGTTGTTTTGCAGGAATGGGAGAGGGAGATTGCTTCCAAAGATGAAAGAACTGATACAGATAATGAAAGGATCATTGCAGTGTATGGGGCTGATGCAGATAAGAAATCACTGGAAGAACTTAAAAAAGATGCCAAATATGCTGAAATTGATCACTTTTTGTCCGCTGGGAAAAAAATTATTTCACATACTGAAGTAAGGGCTAAAATATGTACATATTTTAGATTAGCAAATATTTTTCTTATTATGCATTTATGTGTTTAGAAACTGTTGTCAGATTTAAAGACTGAAATGGTCTTTTTTTTGCACTAAAATGGTGTGGACCGTTCTAAACACAGTATCTTGCGGCTATGTATTTATACATCTCTTTTAGATGTTATTCTTTAAGGCAACACCATATTTTGATAGTACCCCTGCTGACCATAATATACTTTAAATACTTATGGTTAGGCCTAATTCCAATTCTATTTTTGTACCCCATACCCCTTGGCCCTTGAAACAGAGTTTGAAGGGGAAGGGCTTCAAAGTTTACATCTAAGAAATGGGAGAGCACTACAACCCTCGCATTTCACCATATGACATCACGATCACTTGCTTCATATGAAATTGACAACGATGATTGCTGAGGGTATTCCAGTTGTGTTATTTTTTATATCTAGCTTCAGGAGGCACTGAAGGCATATTTCATGTTATCATAATGTTATAATGTGGCAATAAGATCTTAACTGTACTGTGCATTTACACCGTGGCCATATTCATCTATATAAACACACATAAACAACATTAACATTATATCAGACACTGTAAAAAGCTAATTCTCAGCTGCTAGACTTTTCTAACAGGGTATTCCAGTGTCATCAATTGACAGAATGCTATGGGAGAATTATACAGAAGTTTTTATTATGAATAATAGATAGAGAAATTTAGCTAGAATTTTTTTAAAAGCATGACGGTAAAACACAAATGTGGTTATGAATGTATTAAAACATGCTTGTTTATTGTAAAAAATCGTAATAATGACAAAAATACTAATGTGTGCATCTCCTTACTTCCATATACAGCCATGGTGCTGTTATAGATGGTGTATTCTGGGAAATTTTATTACCCCTTGGCAGGGCTGGACTGGGGCAAAAAATCGGCCCTGGCATTTTGGGCCAAAGCGGCCCACTAAATTCAATCAAAATGCTATCTATCTATGCACGTCCAATATTTTTATCAACTCATATTCTATAAAACACAAAAGCTATATATATGAAATAAATGAATAAATACAAACTTTAATTACAATTTAATTTTTGTATACTGTCCATAAAGATATTTGTTGATTTCTAAAAAATACACTATTCATTCATTTATTTTTCTTAGCATAAGTCCCTTATTTATCAGGGGTTGCCGCAGTGGAATGAACTGCCAACTATTCCAGCATGTTTTATGCAGCAGATGCCTTTCCAGCCACAACCCAATATTGGAAATCACCCATACACACTCATTCACACACACTCATACACTACAGCCAATTTAGCTTATTCAATACACTATTCACTCAGCCTATATTCAATAATAAACACAAAAAAACTGCCTGCTAATGCATGGCTAAATCTTTAAAGGGAACAGTGTACTTTATAACCACATTCACCTCATCCTGCTTGCTGTTTCACTATCTAAACAATGAAAACCTAATATAAGTCAAATTTGTTTAATTTTGATATTATGATTAACACACACCAAACAGCCTCGTGTAGCTGCATATTTATATGAGCATCATCTTCACTCTGCATATTTATAACAAAACAGGGCTTAAATATAACTGCCTCCTTTCATTTCCATTGAAAAGAATGAACTTCACCCCATCTCTTTTGCAGAATATCAGTTTTAATAATCTATAATGGCCATTATAACAGTATAACGTACATTAAATTTATATGATAAAGGTAAGCAATCAGTCAATGTGCAGAATCAGTGTATGTTACATAAATTAATATATTAGCTTATCTTTGCACTCAGCCAAAACGGTTAACTGAGAACAAGTGATTCAAAAGACATAAGAGTTGTTAGATAGAGACAACAAGATGAATTCAATATCACGTTTAACAACTATGCTGAGATGAGATCATCCAGCAGATGAACTGTCTGACATGCACTACTCTCACCTGGGGTTTATGCTCACCCGCTGAACTACTGGCTGAAGGTCTTGGCAGTGTGTGTGTGGTCACGTGATTTGCGCTTTTAGCCGTGTGCTAGAATAAACAAGGAACTTTTTTAGAATCGCTAAATGAAACGCCGGTGTATTTCTAGCGATTTCTCTGCGCCTCCCTTGCGTTTCTTCTCTCGGACTCTCGACTATTTTGACAAATACACACAGACGACGCACGCTCACACGGAGTCCAAAATAGGAGTTTGTGATTGGGCCAGCCCCATGTCAGTAAAGAAAAGAACCAATGGGCTGCAGAGTGTCACATGGGCCGGCCCGGTCTGTCTGTCCGGGAAAAAAAGCATCTACTTTCAGAGAGTCACAGAGATCACAGCAGCGTCAATTAGTAAGGCAGAAAAAAACGATAGGCTGCTAAGCCTTTTATGGGCCGATCAGATCATAAGACGATGATCAGCCCGGCCCAAAAAGTACGTCGGCCCACCGGGAAAGTGCCCGGTTTGCCAGATGGCCAGTCCGCCCCTGCCCCTTGGTTTCGAGTGCTGTCCTGAAAAATCTCTGTTTCAAGGGCTATCTAGCCCTACCCCTTAACCCTACGTCTTAAAGCTAAGACCCTAAGGGTAAGGGGAAGAGCTAAGTGGTAGAATTGGTATTGGTCCTTACTCTTATCTGTGTAGTGTATGTAGATTGTTTTGTAAATGTTCCAAAGGCAATTATTACAAAATTTACAACATGTGAACATATAATAAACTTTTGGCCAGCAAAATTTTACAAGAATTTGGCAAGGGGATCAGGGTTTTGCCCCCACTCTTTACGAGACATGCCATGGGATTTTTAATCACCACAGAGTCAGAACCTCGCTTTAAAGGGCCATGAAACCCCCTCGTTTCAGCAGGGTGTTTTCACACCTCTAGTTTGGAAAAAGTCAGAAAAGTGGGCGTGTCCAGCTCTGTTTAGGGGGGAGTGTCGGAGGAACTAAAGTGGGAGGGTGTGGGAGTGTCTATTTGGGCACGCGCGAGTTTCAGTCAAAATACACACAGGAGAAAGTGATGGTGTTTAACCTACATGGACATCTGTAGTCGAATTATTTGCCAAATTATTAAATGGTGGACTTTAACTGCAGTTTGGCTCTTTCATTCAGGGAATTCATTCATGCCCCTCGCGACAAACGAGATATTTGATTCGAGGAACTGCTCTAAGCGTGTATTTTTCATGCAATGTTTGATACCGCACGGCGAATGAGAGAAAAAAAAAAAACTCCGCATTTCCCAGAAACTTAGATGCACACGGCAGGTAGCGTCAGAAAGCCGCGTGTGTTATTCCGGTCACAAAATGCGGTGCTATGTTTGCACTTAGTGCAATAGTTAACTTAATTCGATACGAACAAACTAAATAAACAAAGAGCACTGGTCGCTCACTTACCAAATCTGTAGAGACAGGACAATCACCAATAACTAGAGCCGCGTCTTTATGAAGAGAATACTACAAGCGAATCCGGATTTCAGCGTTTGCAGATGAGAACAGCTCTCAGGTAAACAATGTTCCTCCTTAGACACGTAAGTTATTGTTGTCGAGCGTCGCGTACACTGTTAATCCACACGTGATCCAGATGAGCTCTCACAGAGAGAAAATGAAAACGAAACTTAACTGCAGCAAACTATAAAAGCAACACTTCACGCTTGTTTTGCCAACACAACGTGGCGTCTCTGTGGTGTAAACACGGTGACACTTATGAATATTAATGAAGTTGCACAATAGAGCGCGCTGATTGGTTTGAACCAAGCCTTACTCATGCATTAATGCATCACACTGTAAGACGTAATAAGACACACTCTGGCACAGACGTCCAGTCTGCACGCTGGAATACAACGCTATTATGTCATGACCGTGACGCAGCTTCAAAAATTCGTTTCAAACAGGAAGTACGAATTTGCTTGAAATAACGCAAAAACAACCAATTTACACTTTTTAGTGAAATATAGGTGTCCTAATAGTGTTTTTAGCAGTGTGGGACACATATACGACTGTCAACAGCTCAAAAAATGTTTTTGGTGTTTCGTGACCCTTTAATATCTCATCTGAATGATGGTGATCACAGACTGTATATAGCGTCCCCTTGACTATACTGGGGCATCAAGACTCAGACCACATTTGGAGTGACCCCTGCTGGCCTCACTAACAGCATTTCCAACAGCAACCTTGTCTGTATGTAGTAGTTAATGCCTTGTTCACACTACTTGATTTTAAGACCACATAACATCCAAAGACTTGAGGTACACAGATATCTCTTCCACCTTTGCTGCTTTGCCACTGCAGAGCTTGCAAACTTCCTCAGTGAAACTTGCCTCAGATTGAAACATGATCAGTATATGAATCAACACCTCCAAGTCCGAGGCCTTTTTGCTCCACTGGGAAAAGGTGGCTTGCTTTTTCTAGGTCGGAGGAAAGTCCTTACCCAGATGGATGAGTTCAACTATCATGGGTTTTTGTTTACGAGTGAGGGAAGGGTGGAACATGGGATTAACAGGCGGATCTGTGAAACAACAGCAGTAATGTGGTCAATGTATTGGTCCGTTGTGGTAAAAAGGAGCTAAGCCGAAAGGCAAAGCTCTCAATTTACCGGTCAATCTACCTTCCTACTCTCACCTATGGTCTTGAGTTTTTGGGTGATGAGCAGAAGGACAAGATCTAGGATACAAGCGGCCGACATGACTTTCCTTCACAGGATGTCAGGGCACACCCTTATGGATAGAGTGAGTAGCTCAGACAGGAGGAACTCTGATTAGAGCCGCTGCTCCTCCACCTCCAACTAGGGAGGTGTTTCAGGTTTTTCCCCATTGGGAGGCGGCCCTGGAAAAGACCCAGGACATGCTGGAGGGACTATGTCTCTCTACTTGCCTGGGAATGGCTTAGGATCCCCATGAAGGAGCTTGAGGAAGTTTCTGGCGAGAGGGAGGTCTGGGGTTCTCCTGAGACTGCTGCCCACGTGACCTGGCCCCGGATAAGTGGAAGAAAATGAATGAATGAGTGAATGAATGAATGTTTTAATAATTACCTAAGAACATTTAAATGTCAATCTACAAATATTATCCAGATGAGAGTAAGCAGATATGAACTTGTAAAGCAGGTCTGCAGACTATAGGGGCACCATCAAAATAATATTTTATAAATTTCTTTTCATTCTTTACAAAATAGACTAAAATATCACAAAGTATTGTAAAATATGATTATACTATTATTATACTATAAAATCCGAAATCGTATCTGATGTATTTCTGAACTTTTATCTGAATAAAAAGCACATTTTTAATTTTTTACAACAGGTCTTTGACTTTCTCCATGATGTTAAACGTAACATTGAGCAAAGTGAGTATAATCCTGGTGGCTGGTACTGGCCTCTTGTGAAGAGTGTGACCATCAAGATTCCAGATCGTCAAGAGCTTCTGGAACACATTGTGCTGTTTGATGTTCCTGGCACTGGAGACTGCAACAAGATACGAAATGATCTGTGGAAATCAGTAAGTACTACACTACCAAATATCCTAAATATAAAGATTATTTTGTGATTTACTTACCATATTGTAATTTCAAACTATTATAACTTTTCATCTGTTTCATTTGCTGTGAATGCAGAAAATTCACCTCAGTTGTGTCTGCCGCTTAAATTCTAATGTTTCATTTGAGTGGAAAATTCACTTGAGGTAAAAAAGTCCAGTGTATAAATCTGTGACATGGTGCTCCATGAGTGGTGTGAACAAAGCATTACACTGTAAACTGCTCAGCTGGGTTCTCCATCATATTTCAAACATTTGTATTGTTTCCAAATTAAAAACCACTTCATGTGCATTTTTTAACTCTGAATTTGATTTAACGCTGTTTTATTTTGGAGGCTGTTACTGTCCTGTTGAGGTTACATTTTAGACACACTCACATACATTGAGGCCGGGGTGCGTTCAACATAAGTGTGTAATGTAGAGCAATAACACTGGTGTTTCATTCAGTTTTTATTTTTCTAATTCCACAGAAAGTGAGAGAGTGCTCTTCTGTGTGGATTGTAAATGGTATCAATCGAGCAATTAGTAGCATAGAGCCCTGGAGCATAATGGAGCACTGCATGCAAGACTTGGGACCAGGAGGACAGTGCAAAACAATAAACTTCATCTGTACCAGGACTGATGACATTAATATAAAAGAATATCAAAGGTAAGAATATAGAAATATTTGTCAATGTTCTACATATCTACATTATTAAATCACATTTATTCATGTATTTTATTTTTATCATAGATCTGCACGGCCCTCTGGAGACCAATTTACTTCAGGCAAGGTCTGGTACATTTACAAGCAAAAATTAAATGCATTTTTCGGGTTTATTCTCGAGCAGCTGTGATCAAGTGATCAAGTGTAGTCTAGGGACTTCATGCTTAGCCACCTCAGACAGTTAGAACAAGAGTCAACTCAGAGAAGAACAAGATTCTGCCCAAGCAGAGCATCTCTTTTTACAGTGCTGCTTGAAATTATGCAAATCCCTAGCAGATTCAATGAAAATGTGAATATCACAAGACAGAAAATAGCTTAGTTTATTAGCATAAACCGCTGCAAAAGTTACATTTTTTAATATTGTTTTTGTTTACCTCGATGATGTACATCGAGGAATGTAATATACCGAATTACATTTAAAATTTGTGTTATTTGATTACAGTTACTAAAGTCAAAGTAATTGCATCACTTATGTTACAAATATAATTTTAAGAAGAAAAAGAAAAGCTTCTTTTAAATCAGGTTTTACGCTCCAACGTCAGTTAATGAGCATGCAGTTTTAAATTGCTGGAAAATGTGAGCTCTTAACTACTTTTGACTGCTTTTAACTTGACCAGCAACTTATTTAAGCACTTGAACAGAAAGCATTCCATGACAATACTCGTCACTAAAAAACTCTTTTCAATATGTCAAGCTGCTGTGATCAACCCATTGTAATGTTTTTCAGTGAATATTAAATTACTGAAAGCGCTGCAGTTTATTTTGTATTTAGGTATATTTGATTTGTTTTAAAAGTAACTTCAAAGTAAAGTAATTAATGTAACCAGATTACAATTTTCCAGTAGTAGTCAGTAAGTTGTAATCTATTACTTTTTAAAGTAACTTACCCAACACAGTACCTGCTGTATGTCCTTTGTAGTGGCCATTGTATTGGCTTTCATACTGTTCTGAGGAAACTGGTCTCCACTGTAAAAGCCCTAATTTTGAATGAGATCAAGAGTTACATAACAGAAATATAAATGACTTACTAGAAATGGATTGCTCTATAGAAATGCTAGTTGCCTCATGGGCTATAATTTACAATGACAATTAGTTTATATTAAAGAAGCTTAATTTGTGTATTAAATTAACATTCACATTAAGTTACATTAAAGTTAAAATTAAGTTAACTGTCACTGTGTATTATTACATTATTAATATATAACTATTATTTTTTTATTTTTCAGAATCTGAAAACAGCATGCATACATCATAGGAACAAGACTGCAAAGGATTCCGTGAAAAACAAGTTTGAAACCATGGTATAATTGTGAAACGGAAAATTATTATTGTTAATGTAATTCTTATTCTTATACTTATCCTTGTTCGTACTCAGAAATCAAAAGACTTCAGAAGATTCACCGCTGATGTTTTTACTGTCAGCTCTAAGGCATACTTTGATGCAGATCTTCAGATGGATCAAAATGAAACTGGTAAAAATTAAGTGAACCTGGAAAACAAACGTTTTATTTATATGTCTGTTCATTCTCTTTTCATTGAGTCATTGAAATCTGAATATTCTTGTAATCATCTGTAGAGATCCCAAAACTGCAGGACCTTCTCAAGAACACCAACAAGAGCATCAGGAGGGAACTGACCAGAGATTATGTCAATCAAGCAAAGGGAGTTTTGTTCTTCATCCAAAGTATCAAACTGGATACAAATGAAGGAATGGTACAGAATTGCTGATTGATCATTTACAGATGTCTGCTTACATCAGTTAGTTCGTTCAGTAATTCACTGCTGTGTTTCTTTGTGTTTTATAGGCAAAGCTTAAAGCCACAGTTTGTAAAGATTACTATGAGAGCCTTGAAAAAGCACTGAAGGAACTGAACAGTCAGTTTAATTCACATTATAAGATCATAGAGCAATGTTTCTCAAAAGGAGTGGAGAAATCAGTGGAACAGTGTGTCAGTACCACAAAGCCTGTGATTGCATCTGTAAGTGTGATTCTGTTCAGTGAAATATATGAAAGACAGAGGTGTAATGATACATTGGAATATTGGGAAGCATAAAATGTGCTTATGCTTGTCACTGATGTAAACAAAATGATTTGCCATGTCTCTGTACATTGCTGTATTCATCTTTCCCTCTATACAGTCTAGTCATGCAGATAATGGAGGCCACTGTGCTCATTGGAACTTTCATAGCAGCAAAATTTTCTCTGTAACCTCCCCCAGCCTTGTGCCTCGAGACAATCCTGTCTCAGAGGTCTACAGACAATTCCTTTGTCTTCATGTTTGGTTTGTGCTTTGACATGCACTGTCAACCCTGGGACCTTATATAGACAGGTTTTTTTAATTTACCACATGTGAACTCCAATTAAGTTGCCGAAACATCTCAAGAATGATCAGTGGAAGGAAACAGAATGTCTTGATTTGGTTGCAGATGTCTTCTGCATTGTCCTCTATCTGTCGGATAACAGTACTTACATTTTTACAAAGTATTTATGTATTTATAAATAACATTTAAATGAAATAGGCTTTTTTTTTCTAGCTCAGCAATAAAATATTTAAAAAGTTATTTTAAACTAGAATTGACAATCTCGGTCAAAATCATTCGCCCCAACCCTGCCCATCATTCTTACTCCCTTCTCAGATGCTTTGGTAGGCCAAATCAAATTTACAGTGGGCCAACAATCTCTGCTCTAGACTATATATATCGCTGATTATAGTAGATGATGGAATCTGAAGACAAATGTCTGATTTTACCAGTGATAAACACTTTATATGTAGTCCACAACAGAGTGCAAGCATATGTGTCCAACATAATTAATAAATCATCTATAGAAGGACTGTCATAACTGTCCTGAGCATTGAGGACCAGGACCAATCTAAAGTCTATTCAAGTTCACCACCCCAAATCTATAAATAAATTTTACATTTTAACCAACAGAAGGCCTACATGCTATAATATAATACTGAGGAAAAACAAAAAACAAAAATACTGATATTAAACATTTAATAGCATAAATTATTGTACTGTGAGTTCAGTATTGAGATACGGATCGAATGAAGAGTTGACTATATCGTCACACCAATAATGAAAGATAATGTTCTTTTCTTCCAGGCTTTTCTAAATGTAATGCTTTGTTTTGTATTGTAAATCAGGTGAAACCATCAGATAAAACCCTCCAGGCTTTGTGCAAGAACAAAGGATATTACTGGCCAAAAAACAAGGATGCACCTGTAGATCTAAACAAGTGCTTGGCTAAACACATCTACGAAAACATTGATGAGGAGTTCAATTTGATATTTCCGTAAGTTTTGCCATCATTCCCTATTCACTATACTGACAGTTTTTGTAATTTTTTTACAGTGATAATTAAACAGTACGATGACGTTAAAAAAAGATTACAAGATTAAAAGTCAAAATTACAATAATAAAGTTGCAATGTTACGGAAATAAAGTCAAAGTGATTGGAGATTAAAGCAAAAACATAGCTACTAATGCTTATAGCTATGCTTAACATAGCTAATCCTACTTTAGGTTAGGATTTAGCAATAAAGATATTCTTTGTCTTTTGGCGCATAAAAACAAAGTTCAGATTTTTAAAAGTGGCACTAATAAGCTGTCATAAAACAGAGTAAATACCCTGACGTATAATCATATCTACATAGTCTACTAGTGTTTTTAAATTTATCTGTTGTAGGTGATGACATGTACCACAAACTAATGGAAAAATAATGGTTCCCACAAGTATATTAAAGAAGAATTCATGTTCTGAACAATATGATAACAAGATTTTCCTTATTAAAGATTGTAATATTCTATGTTTTGTTTAATTCATTTTATTAGTGTTGATAGTAAAATCAAAACAGGGAAGTCAGTGCAAGAACAGATCGATAAGTTCAGTATCATTCAGAATGGCACAGTTTACGCTCCATCTTCCATGCTGTACCACATTCAGAACTTCATGAAAACAGAGGTGAGTTGTAATTTCTATTTCAGTTCATTTATTTATCATCTATCTACATGAGATTGACGTCTTCCATTCGTGACACTTGACTTTCACTATTTTGCATTTTGACATGATACCTTACAACAAACATAAGCAGACTGTAGCTGTATTTTTGCTCACAGCAAGCCTCAATAATAGAACCAGTAGAAAGAGCTGTTTTGAATTTACCGGCACTGGTTTGTCAAATTTGATTGGGGTTTAAGTTCAAAGAAGGATGGTTCCAGAAACCAGGTAAAACACGACCCCACTGAAATAGCTGTGTGATCCAATGGTAAAAGCATTTCAAGTTAACCGACGTCTCTCATGGACTTGAGCCAGAATGACGTTAAGATTGGCAGAAATATATACTGCGGCCTCTGATAGATTTATGAGAAATGGGACGTAAGAGAAAATGTGCTATAGCTATGTATATTTGAGATTGTCAAAAATGAACACAGTGGCCTCTAGTTGATTTGTGAAAACAAAAACACCAAGAAGAGGTAGTACATATTGTTTGGTTATCAAAAATGTAGCCCTGGGCACATCATTTCAGTTAGCCTGGGCTGTGCACATGGCTCCTGAACAGCGTAAAAAAGAGAAATAGTAGATTTAATTTTTTTTTATTTGACTTTAACTCATTGACAAAATTATCATGTAAAATGTGTTAAATGCTAAACATTTTTCTCTGTTATTTTTCTATTGCTGAGGGCCTAAAGTTTAATGTAAAGAATGTTATTACTTTTGTATTAAATACATTAGCAGTAAAGTCCCCCATTCTTTCTCCATCCTCAAACTAAAATATGGTCAACCTAAATATTAATAACAAAAATACTTATTATTACTTTTGTAATACAAAAATAGTAATAGTACTAAAAATAATATTAATTCATTTGTTTTAACTTCATAAAAAGGAAACCAAAGTGAAGACATTCCTCAAAAGCGATGTTGTCCAAAGAAAGATAAACATCTACTCATTGATCCAAACAACAATTCAGGATCAAATGACTGCTGGCTATAAAAGTAAGAACATGTAAAACTCATAATAATGTCAGATTATTAAACTGTTTCTCACATGGGATTGTACAACAAAGCATCTGCTGGCTTTAAAATAAATCTTTTATAATTAACTACCATTTTATCCAGACTTTGAGATATTCTGTGTTTGTGTCGCATTTATACTCAGAATGTGAATAAACATTGAATGTTGCCTTTATAGAAGCTGCAGAGAAGAGAGGACTTGGAGCCATGGGAAAGAGAGAGACCACAATAATAGAAACAATTGAATTGTTAAAAGACAGCATGTTCAAAGACGCAAAAATACAATTTCTGAAAGAGTTCAAGTCTGTGACGGTAATTGTTTTTCAATATTCTTTGAGCATTTGATTCATTTCTGAAAACATTTATAAACAATACAAAACAATAGGATTTTTTAAATACCTTGAGTACATACAGTATGTGTCTTTTGTTATTTCTTTCAAAGAACTATATAGGCAAGACCCTTAAAACTGAGCTGAGCAAATCAGTGGAGCGCTCATTCTCACAAAGCAGCAAAGCTTCCCTGATGGGTAAGAGAAAATACAACATCTACGAATCATTTTTTAGCAATGAGTACTTGAGAGTGATTCTGAATCCTGTTCTTGCTTAAATCATCTAAACACAATTCACTATACAAAATATTTTCATTACAAAAAAAGTGTACATGTGTCCATATTGAATGTTTTAGAATATATCCAATATACCTGTAGTGTAAATGTTGCATACAAATAGCTACAAATAATTTTGCAGGTCAGACTGATGTATTTTCCTTTTCTAGATGTCTCGACAGAGATTGAAACCCTGGAGACGCTGTCTGAACACATCGCAGAAATCTGACTAATGTTAACAGTTTAAAGCGACGACGAGAGAACGCAATTCAGCATCTCCAGTTACTCATGAATTTAAACCTTTAAGTGAATATCCACTGTTGATTTAAAACTTGTCTGTCTATTCACATGTCTTGATATAGGTGTGAAAGAACACTTTTTTGATGTGTAGTTTTGTTTTTAATTAGATAGAGCTTAAACCTGCTAAAGTAGAGTACTGAAATTAATTGTACTGTATGTCACTTCATATGTACTGTAACATGCTTGTAGTCTGTGTGACTGATTGTGATAATGTGCAAATGTTAAATCTAGCTAATACGCAATGAGAAGCAGAGAGGGTGATCATTGATTTTGTATTAAAACCATTTAAAGTTTTCTCAGATCGTTAATATTTTGTTTGACGTTTCATTACACACAAAATGATTGAATTATTAAAACAATGCAGTTAAGTCTTAAATCGAAGCTAAAATATGAACACAGACAGCTTGATATGAATTCTAGTAGATGTTGAATAATCATTGAATAATTTTTTTTTTTTGGTTTGCAGCTATTCAGTACTTGTGTGAAATTTGTATAATGGCCTACTTTTTCATGTTCACTGAGTAAAAGAAATACGTGTGTGTCCTAAAAGATTGTATACACAATAAGAGTATGTGGAACGTTCTACCAGAACGTACATTATCTGTCCCTGAAATAAAAACATAAATACAGTGAATAAAAAGTATTTCATCCTAGAAATTTCTAAAATGGACTGATGGTTGATTCCTGTGAGTTGTTCTGTAAAGGAATATGTCATTCATTTGGTTCTCAGAGTTTTGTTTGTTGTCGAAAACACTTTTACAAATGTACCTGTCATTTTCCTGTCATTGTCCTCTGCCCAATTGAACATACAGCTTTAATAATTTTGTTATGCTAAAACTTTATTTAGTTATTTAGAAACACAATACTACAGAAATAGCAAGTTTAGGTTGTTCTCATTCACATCAGTTGATTAAACACGAAATTATAAATTAATTCTACAATTAAATACTACAAATATATAATACAAATACACTTACAATTGTCCCCATGTTTCTGTCAGTCCTGTCACATTTGTATTAAATTTAACATAAAATGCATGCATTGCACGTTTAAGCCTATGACTCGTAAGTGACATCATTTGACGGAGAAGAAGCTGACAGTGATTAATGATGCATTGTATGATGTTTTTGAAGGTGACAAGCTAAAGTCAGGCCCTGTCACCTTTTTATAAATAAAAATGTAAGTTTCTTGTAGAATGTTCCAAGACAAATCGTCACCTTAGAATTGTAAGGTTTTGTCTGATAATTTTGTCAAAATTGAGTTATTGACATATTCTTATTAAATGACAACTTATTTACATTATGTGATATTTTTTTATTGGTTGTTTACATTTAAATACTTTTAAGAATGTTTCAGAGTTTCTGAGAGTTTAAAAGAGTTTCCTGCACACATACTTTGTCCCACATCAAAGAACATATTGTATGCCATGTATGGTAAATATTGAGTGAAGAGATTTTTTTGGACTGCCTACAACATTTGAATGTTATGTGATAGAAGAGCATTGCGTCAGTGTTTGCTTGAGCATCTTTCCTGAACCGTTCATTACCAGGGTTTCGGCATTCAATATACCACCTCTTTCTGATAAAGCTTTTTCTGAAATTCTTTTATTAACAAGAATATTACCAAGAGCCACAAGAAGGGGTCATCTCTGGTCACAGGTCAGACATTTCTAATTTTCTTTGACAGAGCTCTGATCATAATGGGAAATAGCTTTTGTGCTTACAGTAGTATATGGGGTTTGTTATGCCATATATTTGAGTTTGTTCTTTGATTTTGTGTCAGGGAAAATTAAAAAATGATAAATAATTATCCATTTAGAAGAAACTCTTTATTAGTAGGCATTTAATTTGTTACATGACTATCTTGTGACTAATTGTTAGAAATAGGAGCTGGTCTTGATTTTAATTTATTTTTACAGTTTTTTTTTTTCCATTTGGACAAATTTTACATTGCATTATGAAGGATGAGTCAAGATATATCCTGGATACTTAAAAAGGAAAAACAAATCGAATGGATGTTTTTGGATGTAGCCATAAAGTAAACCATGTTAAATGCTCAGAAGCAAAAATAAAAAAATACACAATTAATACATGTACAATCCTCTCATGTGATTGGAAAGTGCTTTGGGTGTATATCAATACACTGTACAAATACAATAAAATACAATAAAACACAACCTCGCTATTAAGCTACAACACTTTTATAATATAAATGTAATAGGTAATTTGGTGACATAAAATCCACAATATCCCAGTGGATAAGCCTGTCAGGCTTTAATCTGCAATAACGTCCTTAATGTGCTTTATGCCCAATTTAACTAATGGAACTTTCTTGAAATACGTCATCATTTAAGATTAAATTAAATTAAGCAGAACAAAACAAAATAACAGGAAACTGTTCACTGTCTGTCTCTGCACCACATCCTCCTCCTCATAGTAGGTGGTGATGTATCTGTGGTTTCTGCCCTAGCTGTTGTGCTCATGAAACATCTAAGTTAGAAATTTTTTTTGCAGTGCAGTTACCATGATGCCAACCACCCAGTGTTTCCACACAAACTATAAAACATCCTGTTTTATAAATCTTTGTTTTGTAATTTTCCTCCTTTCCAGAAATACACACCCAATACTTACAGTATAGCTAACATCTTCAACATTACTGCAACCCTTGATGCTTTAAATGATTTTCAAAATTTTCAAAGGTTATTAAAATCTTTTACTTTTTTTCTTTAAAGTTGACTCAGAATGCAAAACAAAAAGTTTCTATGCATAACTCTTATCTTGAGAGGGTGTAATGTATTTCCCCCTAATCAACACACCTGGGGCCTCATGTACAAAGACTTGCGTGGAAGTCATACTAAAACATTGCGTATGCACAAAGCTGTAAATGTGCGTACACAGAAAAAAATTCAGATGTATGAAACACTGCGTACGCCGAATCTCACACATATTCTTTTGTACATCCGAATGAACGTGAAACTGAGCGCAACATGCACGAGCACAAAACCCCTCCCTGCCTCCTCCCCCGTATGAATATGCAAATGACTCTACTTTGGCAAAACCCAACGAAAAAGCAAAGGCAAAAGCAAACAAGAAGAGAAACTTTGAACAGAATGTGAATTGGAGGTGCTGCTTTCGGAGGTAGACCGGAGAAAAGCGATGTTATTTGCAAGTTTGTTCTCCGGAATTAACAACAAAAGAAAAAAATAGAGTGGGAGAGTTTAGCTCATGCGGTTAACACAGTTGGGTCTGAACATCGCACTGAGTGAATTAAAAAAGAAATAGTGTGATTTATAGGTGTAAATTGTTGCAGAACCCTTAACAGTCTCAGTGGTGCAGCTCGAAAAACTGATGTCATCATGTTTTGACACGTTCGAGCATGAATCCAACGAATCCAGCGTCTGATAAAGTCATTCTTTTTTCCCCCGCTACATATCAGATTTTGCCAACTATTTATCATGAGAAAGACAAGTAGGAATCATTAATAAGTCTGTGCATCATATTTTATTTGCACATTTATTGAATGGAAATGTTTCTGATTCACGCATGCAATTTCATCTTCAGATAGTGTCTTTATAGCAATGTGCGTGCAGTAGATAGCTCAGATTAAATTGGGAAAACAGGCGACCACTGCAATTTGCGCTTTAATGTTTGGCTGGTCAACTGTATGGTATGGAAACCTTATATACCTGCTAGATGAACCCGTCTCATACAGCTGCCATTGCAAGGCTTAAAGACTCTTTGTAGAGAGCAATTTAACACTACTGCCTCTAGGAGTCGCCAATGGAAATAAAACAGACACGCACAAAAAATGTGCATACGCCAGCCATAAAGCTGGTGTGGAGCTGCGCACATTCCCACGTTCAGTTCATCGTTAGTAAATCCAAACGTGAGCGATTCTGAGCGTGAAACCTGGCTTATGTGCGTACGCAGCGTTGATACATGAGGCCCCAGATTCCCAATAGGCACTCCGGCGTGTACTCACATAACCATCAACAACACCACCACCACCACCAGTAGCCATTCCCATATCTGTCACTTCTTCTCCATCACACATCTGCTTCGCCAGTCCCATGATCAACTCTGTGCCCTACTCTGGTTCGGTGGAGGATTGCAACAGATTCCTTTCACAATGTTCGCTAGCCTTGGAGATGCAGCAGCACAGATTCCCCTCTGACAGGTCTAAAACTGCATTTATTATTACTCCGTTAACAGGTTGAAAGTTACAATGGGCAGAATCTATTTGGACCCAAAATGGACATGTCACTCTAAGGGTCCTTTTTCCAAACAAAATAGAAGATACATTAGTGGGTGAGAAATTATATCTTTTACGACAAGAAAACTATTCTGTTCAAAGTTACTCTCTTCATTTCTGCACACTAGCAACCCCCAATGGCTAGAATGAACACTCCCTTGTTAACCACCTATTGACTAGGCTTGGAATTCCAGTTACGTTTACATTTCTCTGCACACAATGATACCATTGAACTAAAACAATTAATCAAATTCTTCACGACTACATAGAGGTTTCATGGAGTATCACAACCCTCCAGATTCTCAACATGAACCCATCCAGGTGGATACCACCTGACTATCCTCAGCTGAATGTCGACATCGGTTGACCCAGAATTTATACATATACTGTAGAGAAAATGGACACGTAATCAAGACATGTCCCATCCATCCTCCACAACCTGCGATGAGTGTGGTTTCTACTGCTCCAATGATTCCTAGGTATTACCAATTTCTATAGAAATTTAATTCTTCATTACAGTTTCATCACCTCTTTGTTGACAGATCTACTAAAAGATAAGCCCAAGTCTCTGAAAACCCTTTCATTCTGGAGGTAGATGCCTCCAATTCTGGAGTGGGAGCTCTACTTTTCCAGCAGCTGGGGACCCATCCATGACTTCATCTACGAGCCTTATACTCCGAGAAACTCACCCCGGCGGAGCAGAACTACAACATTAAAAATTGTGAGTTACTGGCCATCAAAGCAGCACTGGAAGAATGGAGACACTGGTTGGAAGAAGCAAAACATCAGTTTCTTATATATATGAATCATCGTCTCAACAAGCTAAAAGTCTCAACCCCAGGCAGGCCAGTGGGTTTTACTCTTCACCAGATTTGACCTCCTGTCACTGTCAAGCTGACACTCTCTCTAGAATCCATACTCTTGAAGATGCTGAACCTGTTTTCCCAGGTAAGATAATCAGCCTAATCCAGAAGGCCCTGGAGAAAGAGATCAGAAATAACAGTAACTCCAATCCAGCTCCACCGGGGTGTCCACCCAACCTTTTCTACATTCTACACAGTCAAATATTAACCCACATATCAAACCGTCTCACTGCTAAAAGATCGCTTCTGGTAGCCTGGAATGGGCACTGACATCAGAAGGTACGTGAGAGAATGTCGGGAACGTGCAATGTCCAAAGCTCCTTGTCATCTTCCACCTTGTAAGCTCTTTTCCTCTTGTCATTCCTTGGCATCTCTAGTCAGACCTAGATGTTGAATTGGCACCAGATTTGCCACCATCTGATGGAATCTCCTGTATCTTTGTGGCAGTAGACCGATTCGAAATCTTGTTCAACCATGTGTTTCAAAACCACGCCATTCCTGAGGATATTGCATCCGATTGAGGTCCCCAGTTCATCTCCCATGTTTGGAGAGCTTTTTTCTCTCTCCTAAGTATGACAATCAGTTGATCTTCTGGTTACTATCCTGAGAGCAATGAACAAACAGAGAAAAAAATCCAGGACACAGGCAGAAATCTGTACCTTGTGCCATGACCACCAGAACATCTGGAATTAATTCCTTGCGTCTGCTAACTTCCTCCATCAACTTTCCACAGAGATCACTCCTTTTCTGTGCATAGTCAGCTACCAACCACCTCTGTTCCCCTGGTCTGGGGAACCTTTGGACATTCCATCTATCCATCACTGGTTGAGGGAGAGTAAGAGTGTGCAGTAAGGCGTCATACTATTCAGACGAATGTTTGGAGAGCCCCAACTCCAACTTACCATCCAGAACAGAAAGTATGGCTCTCCACCAAGGACATTGGTCTTAGACTACCCTGCAAGAAGCCAGGTCCCAGATTCATTCAATCTTACCACACAAACTTAATAAAGCTAAGATAAAGTGTAAATCTTGAATACAGTTAAAACAAATATATGTCAAACATGAAATGCTTCTATTGCTGTCAGGATATCACAAAAGTCTTACTCACAATGCAAGACAAAAACTTCCTCCTCTCCATCTCTCTTTGTTTTGATCGTGAAGTTTGATCTTTGATCCGTCAAAGCAGAATTCCCTTCACTGCCATGCAACCCACACTTTTGGAACCACTGCTCTAGAGTAGAAGTGGAAATTACTCTTTCACAACGTTCAAATATAAATGTTTATTTATTTATTTATTTATTTTTTTTTAACAGGCAGATCATGTATGCAGTTGTGATTTTGCAAGACTCAGATGAGGTGATGGTGGTGTCATCAAACTGGTTGAGTCATGATAGAAAGCTATGCCACTGGCCTCCATTTAAATCCACAGAGAAGTGTATTGAAGCTGTTCAGAACAGACATAAGCCTGAAACAGGAGGGAAACCATGGGAGAAACTAAATGTTAGCTTTCACAGCGAATATGGTAATGGTTACATTTTTATGACACCTGTTTGTTTTAGTCATTTTTTTTCTGTCAACTTTTCAGTACAATACTTATGTTATTGCAGTCACATTTGATAAGGCAAAAGAGGTGGAAAAAGAAGTAAGGGAACAGAAGGAACGGTGAGTAAAAACAAATCACCCCCCCCCCCCCAAAAAAAAAACCTAATAAACAATAAATTTGTACAATTTTGTTTAATGTATCGTTTTTTTTTTTTTTAAATAAAGATCTTATCTATTAGCCACCGGATTCTCTGGAATAAAGAGACAAAGACTTGAAAACTTTAAAGGAATTTCAAATAATCAGCTTCAATCATTTGCTCCAGAGACATCTACACCTATATTTAGAATGTCAACTGATGGTGAGCCAAACATCTTTTCACATTATCACTTCAATATGTTGTTTCTTTTAATATATAAATACAGCAAAAAAAACCCATTTTGTATTACAGAGAAAGCTGAAATCCTCGAAATGCTGAGAGACATCAAGAGCATGGTTCAGCAAAACTCTACCATGTTAAATAAGCTAATCAAAGATAATGCAGTTTCTGAAGCCCCCAGCAGTAGCAGCATCGTGCCTCCTAAAGAGATGAACAAAACTACAAACCTAAAATTGCCTCTAAAAACATTTGACGATGTGGCCAGGATTGAAAGAGAGCTCAACAATGCAACAACACGCAAATTATATGTAAGTCCACACAGCATTTATATGACATTTGGTCATGATCTCAAAATGATATTACCATAATGTCTACTTCCATGATAAAGATTCCCTAAATAAATTAAGAAATTATTGTATTGCCTTCCCTAGAAACGTTCAAAGAAAAATATACAGTTTAATAGTCATTATACAACTTATTTGAGCATTTCCAATGCTGCAATTAACAAAAAAAAAAAAACATTATTTTTATAGGTAAAACATCTGTCAGAACTTGGAGGTTTTGGGCCAAAAGATGTTATTAAGCACATAATGCAAAGTGTCCTAACAGATGATCTGGCAAAGGAGTTTAACTGGCAGGGCAGAGGAGATAAAAAGGCCTTCTCTCAGCTTCTTTTAGCAGATGTGATCAGAGGTAAACTAACTCACCTCTGCATTAACATTAGTACATAGAATACATATTTAAACATCTATGAGACTAATTTGATCATAATAATATAAAAACTCTAATTCCCACTGTTTTGTTTCCTCTTTCAGATGCTGCATTTAAACGAAGCATCATCAGGCTTGAATGTGAAATGGAAATTAAAAAGTATCTAAGTTACAAAGCTCATCTAGTCGCTCGGAAGAGACCAAGACAAGAAGGCGGTGGGTGATGCAGATCTTATAAATGCTCTTATCTTTTCATATACAGACCTTGACCTGACATACAGGGATTTTTTATTTTTATTTTAAAATCTCTGAAAAAAATGGGTGGCGCAGTGGTTAGCACAGTCGCCTCACAGCAAGAAGGTCGCTGGTTTGAGTCCCGGCTGGACCAGTTGGCGTTTTTGTGTGAAGTTTGCATGTTCTCCCCCTGTCCGTGTGGGTTTCCTCTAGGTGCTCCAGTTTCCCCCACAATCCAAAGGCATGCGCTATAGGTGAATTGAATGAACTAAATTGTTTGTGAATGAGTGTGTATGGGTGTTTTCCAGTACTGGGTTGCAGCTGGGAGGGCATCCGCTGTGTGAAACATATGCTAGAATAGTTGGCGGTTTAATCCACTGTGGCGACCTCTGAAGTAGAGACTAAACTGAAAGAAAATGAATAAATGAGCATACCTAAATACAAATATACTGTATACGTATTTGTATATACTTATTATATAATTTTTAATTATTATTTTGTCCTGCAGGTCCTGTGGTTGAGATCTCAGATAGGATTTCTCCCACACCCATTGACGACGACGACGACATTGATTGGAGCATTTTTAATTGAGTTTTTTGAGTTGGTTATGTAGATAAAGTTACACATTAGACATCCATTTCTGAGACGTGTGTTATTTTGACATTGCTTAATGAATTATTATGATTTTAGGCATTACTTTCGAAATATTAAAACAAACAATAACATGTTGCAAATAGGCTTTTAAATATATTTGTCATGTGCAGTGTTTCATTCAATTTAATGTTATGATTTTCATTTAAAACAAACCAAAATTACACTCAAATACAGAGTCAATTTGTTTTCTTGCAAACCAAGTTATTGTAATGTGTGACAGTACTGTACACAGCATTGTTTATGTAAGAGTCTAAATTACCATATGCATTTGTTTATGCTTACAAAACATGTATTTTTCACCAAAGAAGGTTCATACTGACTCCAAAGGCAGATACTAAAGAGATCAGGGCCTGGTGTGTGGACTTTGGGGATTTTACAATGTGGTCAATTTTTGATTGTTCAGTTTGAATGTCTCAGTATTTGAGCTTTGGTCACATGGTCAAGAAAGAGACAAAATAATTGGTAAACTTTGCTCTGCACTTTTCATGCTCTGTCTCTCCCCCACTCTCTCTCCCTCTTCCTGTTACTTTCTCTATTAGGTAACTTTATTTTTACATTTAAGCTGGGTACAATTATTATTATATGTTTATTATTATTATATGTTTTTCATCATTTTATTTTTTAGTCAAAGTTAATTCAGTGTGCGTGGTTATTAATCTCTGTGTACAAGCTCGGAATTTTAATCTAGCACACAGTTAGCTGTAAAACAATACAAAGACACAAATGATTTTGTGGTCTCTGCTTGGTCTGTGTGCGAGTAGTACATGTACAGCTGAATGCTGGTCCTCTCACTCATGTTGCTTCTCTCTGCCTGTCTGTTGCCATACACAAAGTGGGGGAGCTCTTGGTTAGTTTGGGCAGGAAGACGAAACTAATTTTCATGTGAAGCAACATGACCCTAAAACAGTGAGCTGTGTACACTCACCCAAAATGACACTTTTAAACACATTATAATAAAAAAATCTGAATTGTGTTTTGAACAGAGCCTAAACTGGCACACTCAGAAGAACCATAATATTGATATTAAATCTTAAGAAAGGGGTAAACTGGTTGCCCTTTAAGGCAAATAAAACAAACAAAAGTAAACTGTTCAAATCTTTACAAAGCATGCAAATAGCACAAACTACAATGGTCCCTTGTTATTCGCGGGAGTTTTGTTTTAAAAATAACCTGCAATATAGGCAAAATCTGTAAAGTAGACAGCTTTATATGTTTTGAGGCTGTAAAACGCCTCACTACACACTTTATACACTTTTCTCAGGCATTAACATTTTCACATTTACACGCACCGACACCGCAAGTTAGCGTCTGTCCATGGCACCCTGCTATGACTCAAGACACTGTTCATATTTCTGCCGCTTCACAAAGCGCCATCTGAATAATTTCATTTTAATAACATGCGAATGTGTGCGTCCAGGGTGTGTTACTTCCAACTGTCATGTGCTCAGTGCATCAGGTGTGCGACCCCCTTAAGAATGGAGTCTGCTTTAGTTTTGTGGATCAGTGACTGCAGGAAAAAGAACATGCCAACATTATCTGCACAAAAGCTAGAATGCTTTATGAACTTTTTGCTGACAGCAATGTGCTTTTACATTGCAAAAGATGGTAATTTGTACCATCCGTACAACCACTGGCCTCAATCGTACATCATAATCACCAAACTAAGAGCTTTGACCTATAAGCAGTGTCCCACATTATTACAAACGTATATATATATATATATATATATATATATATATATATATATATATATATATATATATATATATATATATATATATAAGCTAAATAAGCTAATAAACTGCTTTAGACTGCTAAATAATACTGCTTTAGACTGCTTAATAGCTAAATAAACTGCTTTAGACTGCTTTAGGCAAAAATTCTAAAAACAAGAAAAGAAAGTGTCCAGAATGCTTCTTGATTTAAGACTTTTTAGACAATTGGACTACAAACAAGACAAAACCACCACGTAAGAAAATCTTTTTTTAAATTTGTTTTTGTAATGCAGTTACCATGATGCCAACCAGTCAGTGTTTCTATACAAACTGAAACATTTATAGTGTGTACATTGCTTAAAACTATTCTATTTAATCAATCTCTTTGCTTTTGTTTGTCTTCCTCTTTTCCACAAATACACACCCAATGCTTACTTTAACCTAACATCTACAATTTTACAGCTAATCTTAACGGTTTAAAAGATTTTCAAGTGGCAAAAATATTTAAAAAAGGGAATAATTTTATAATTCAGATAGTTATTTACTCAGTATTAACCCAAAATGCAAAACAAAAGTTTCCATTTATTACTCTTTAACTTGAGAGGGAACTAAACCAAGTCAATTTTTTTCTGAAGATGTGCCAAATTGGGATATTAATTCAAAATTACCTTTAAATTAAAGTGTGAACAGTATTAAACCAAAGATAAAACGAACCTAAGGACACACCAATTTTGCTAATGTAATTGCCCTCATTAAAAAAACGTTTTACATTTTTGTCTGATCCACCCAATTCAGGTCCTGGAGTCTGTAATAATGTTTGTTTTATTTAAAAGCTGTGCAAAATCTGCAACTAGTATAGCTTCAGGAATGTTGGACAGCACTAATCTAGACAATGAAGAAATAATCACTTCATAAGGAAATAAAAAAATTTATTAGATTAAGATGATCTCAAATTTGTTAAAGAATTATTATTATTGTTATTATTATTATTATTATTATTATTATTATTAGTATTGATGAGTTTAGGTGATTTAAATTGTCATTTGCGTGGAAGCTGTTCATAGAAATCTTAAGCCTGAAACAGGAGGGAAACCATGAGGAAAACATAAATGTTATTGCGTCATAGTATTATGGAAACTGTGATAGTATTTTAAGATTTTATGGTAGTAGTAAGTTTTTAAATAATAGCTTTAAATTGACATAAAAAACTGTATTTACTTTCACTCTTGCACAATTTATTGTGATGAATAAAAGTTAAAAAATAAATAAATAAATAATGGTGCTTTTGAATGGCATTGTACTAAATTTTACACCAACTTTTTGGTGTATTAGAAATCCTTCCCATTGCCTCCAGCTAAAATACAAGTTTTCTATAATTATATTGCTTTCTCTGGTGGAAAAGACATCTTGTCTGGATCAAGAGAGAAACTAACCCAGACCAAGCACTCTTTACATCATTTGCAAAAGAAAACAGGTGGATTTGATTGTGTTTGAATGCTAATTTGAATGCGTTTAGAGCAAACAAAAAGAACAATGAACACATGCCATCTAGCTTTTACTTCATGTGTGCTTTATTAATTGTTATTATTTTTTTAAATGCTAAAATTTGAATCCAATTTTAACTGACTAAAATGCAGCATAATCACACAATACTGTACATATGTTAGTTTAGTATTTAGTCAAAAATAAACTATTTCTATTTAACATAGTGTTTTTTAAGTTGATATCAGAAGGCCACACCCAAAGGCTGGGTTTTTAGAGATTAGAATGCCTGTCAGAGTGTAACTGCAGTTGTGTGTTTTTATTCTGAGACATACAAGATAGCACATTTCTCCAATTTTTTAGCATCTTACAATTTGCTAAATGTCAATAACCTGTTAACTGATTATTTTTTTAAATGTTTATTAAAAATGTTTGTTAACTATGATGTGTCTGTAATTAAATGAGAGCAAAACAAATTTGTAATAAAAATGTTGATTCAAAGAGTAATACAATAATATTGCAGTATAAATAAATATTCTAATTTAACCATAAAATGTCTAAGTACAATTGTGTTAATTGTTCTGGCACTATTTTTGTAGAAATTAACTTATATTTTACAGTAATAAATCTGACTCAACTGCTATATGAAACAAATGTGTTATATGGTACATTTTGCACTATGTTGATACTTTTTTTGCATGGTGTTTTGTGTGTGCGATTGCCTCTAGACAGATAAACAAATATTTGGTTAGCCTACCTTTTGATAAGGTGGTTGTCATCTTTTAAATACAACAAACATACATGATTGTCCTGAAAAAGAAAGAGAGACATCTGGTCATGCTATTATGGGTCTAATGGGTCTAATGTGAACGTTTTGGTTACTAACATAACCCCCATTCCCCAAAGAGGGAACGGAGAAGTGTCTGGAAAGACACTATTTGGGTGAAAGCTAGTAAACCAATCACTCTGAAGAGTAAGTGAGAGAGCCAGTGAATGCCAATGAGTTGGCAGAGTTTGGCTCCGCAGGTGCTGCAATTAATCATTAGTAGAGTGTATAGCCGGTGCTTGTGGAGTGAGAGTTATCTTTTAGCCGCTGAAGAGCCGAAAATCTAAATTACCTCTTCGAAGAACGAGGCTTACATTAAAAACCGAGACATACCCCTTCAGTGGGAACTCTGACGTGTGTCTGGAAAGACACTTTTGGGAGAGTCTATGGAAAATGCCATAGCAGCTAAGCCTGTCATGCCCCTGGTGTGACGTTTGCCAAGCATAGCGTGAGCGCATATACGACACACAATATGTACACAGTATTTTGAGAAAGTGTGCCAGTCCCCAAAGGGGGCGGACCCTGCAGAGGCCATTAGCGAAACACCCAGGGATGGGAAAGGACACCCAGTTTGACTGCCGCAGCTTATCAGAAGTCTCTTCAGTCTCAAGTGAGGGTCTGAAGCAAAAAAGATAACGCTTGCTCCGCATGCACCGGCTATATACTCTGCTAATGATCCTTGGCAGCAGGGCAACACATTTCTAAACATAATAGTTTTAATAACTCATTTCTAATAGGCTAACTGATCGTCTTTGCCATGATGAAAGTATATTTTACCAGATATTTTTTAAGATACTTGTATTCAGCTTAAAGTGAAATTTAAAGGCTTAACTAGGTTAATTAATAAGGCAAATCATTGTATACCAGTGGCTTGTTCTGTAGACAACTGAAAAACAAATATTGCTTAACGGGGCTGATAATATTGACCTTAAAATGTTTTTAAATGATAACTGCTTTTATCCGAAATAAAACAAATAAGAATTTTTCCAGAAGAAAAAATATTACAGAAAATACTGTGAAAAAAATGCTTGCTCTGTTAAACACCATTTGGGAAATATTTAAAAAGCTTTTGACAAGAAGCTTTTGACAAGATCATTAAAAATATGTCAGTTAGAAATAATGGCTAATTGGGAGGACCAGGAGAATTCCCGGTGGGCCGGTCTGTTTTTTGGTTGCAAGGGCCGGTGTCCGTAGCTGCTTGCACTCTCAGCAGTCACACTTTTTTCATTTATTTATTTATTTGACCATAGCTTCACTCTTTTTATTCATTATTTTGCTGCAGCGCCGCTCTTCTTATTTATTTTCTCGTAGCCCAGTGAGCAAAATGCAGCCCGCAGGTTAACTAACGTTAATGATGATGATGTAACCATCGACCCCAAACAGCGGCACCTTAGTGAATATAAGAATTCGAATAATTAATATTAATGAATAATACATCTGCTCAATGAAAATCAGATGATTCACTACATTAATAAATCTGACATAACTTGATCCAAAATCTAAAAAGGGGAGAAAAAGATTAAGCCATCAAAAGAAAGTAATGCTGTGTCTTAAGGGTCACAAGTCATTACTTATTTTTTATTCCCACTGTAATAGCGCTACTGTGAACCAGTGGTAAGCTTGTTACGTAATAACGTCGTGGACCCGTGTTCGAATTTCACTTGAAAAACAATTTTTCTTTTTCTTCTTTTTTAAGACATATAATACTGTTAGGGCTGTTGAACAGTTGAATTTTTAAAGCAGCTGTTTTCTTGAAAAAGACGTGATAGTGTCATTAGAAACTGAATTGGAATCAGTCGTGAACTGAGGTGGGCCGGTCTGGCTTGAAACTCCAGGGCTGAAATTGAGTCCCACTCCGTCCCTGACCCCAGTAGAGCTTTATGTCTAGCTAGTCCCCTGAGTAATACTTCTTTTTAATTGTCTAGATTAGAATGCAGACATTCGAGCAATTCAAATGGATCATTGCCATTTGGCCTACGGGGTAAACATCTACTAAGAACAAGTCCCTTCATGTGTTGTTTTCATTTAAATTTGATTGATTACATATTCTCTTTGGAAGAGTAAAACTCAGGACATACCACTGCTAAAGAAAAAAAATGCTTAACATTATTAGGCGTAATTAGAGAAATAAGCTCTGTCAGTTATATCGCTGTTGAAAAATTCAAAGAAAATGAAACACAAGTAAATCATACATTGAGTACATATTAATGATATTGCTTTATATTTACAGTAGTAATTTAGTCGAAAGCAGGAGAGAAACTTTCTCGTTTCCTTTAGTATGTTTCTCTCTTTCCCAGAAGTCCACACCCAATCGAGAGCTAACGTCAGCAATCTTACTGCTTTATTGACTCTTGACAGTCGTATCAGCAGGAGTGTTCTGTCCTCCAGATATTATCCAGAGAAGTAAAAGGTAACTTTATTTTTAAATTATTATGATTTTTAAAAGTGAACTACAATTACAAAATATTTGTCAAAAATGTGTTCTGCCTTATGTTTTGCTTAGTGTTTCTAAAACAATCTATAATGCAACAAGCATTCAACATAATCATGTTAACGTTTTATTTTTCTGTTAATTTCAGTTTATGCGTTATGCTAATTATATTTTTACTACACTATAATGTCTGTAAAAAAGGTCAACGATGTGTTATTTGTGGGACAATGAGAAAAGTGAAACTCTTAACTAAATCAAATAATGGAAACAAGTGCATAAGAATCTATTTAGGTTTTATGTAATATATTATGAATATAATTTAAGGACACTTGATTTTCAGGAGGTAACACCGATAATAAGCATGCATCATATAAGCTGTTTTGTAAAAGACCTGTTTAAGCAGGGTGTGGCAACTTACATTTACAGAAAACTTAAAAAAAATTAAGATGTAAGCAAATCTTGAATACAATTAATACAAATATATGTCAAACATAAACTGCTTCTATCGCTGTCAGGATATCACAAAAGAATGCAGGACAAAAACATTCTACTCCCTATCGCTCTTTGTTTTGACAGTGAACTCATAAAGCTGAGGTTCTTTGATCCGTCAATGGCTTCACAGACCATAAACTTCATCACCTGGAACGTTAATGGACTTAAACAAAACAGAGATCAGAAATTTCAAGAACTACAAAATGCTGACATTGTTTTCTTGCAAGAGACTCACATTGGAGTAGAAGATGAACAAATAGAAGACTATAAAAAAGATTGGATTGTTTTCTACACAAAGTACACCTCCTCCAGCAGAGGAACTGCCATTTTAGTGAGGAAGAGTTTAGATTTTGAATATATAAGTGATGACAAAGATAACAGGGGAGCTTATGTTGTGTTGAAATGTAAACTGGCGGGTCAGAAGTACACTCTGGTGAGTGTTTATAACCATCACACCGATGCAAAAACTCTTGATAATCTCTCAGGATACCTGCAGAAAATGACCACAGGGCTGCTGGTGATTGGTGGAGATTTTAACACAATTCTCAATCCGTTTATCGACAAAAAGAATAATACAAGCAAGATAGCAAATAAAAGAAATCAGAAAAATCTGCTCTTGTTTGTGGAGAAGTTCATGAAATCTCTTCAGCTGGCTGATGTCTGGAGAAGAATGAACCCTGTAAAGCAGGATTTTACATTCTACAAAAGAGATTGTCCAGTGTCCAGACTCGATTACTTCTTCATTCCAGATGAATGCATGTGGCGAGTGAGAAGTTGTGAAATAAGAAACTCTGAGAGGCCTGACCATCAGCCTGTATCTTTGGAGATCAATAACATCTCCACAATTCCTTTAATGAAACAATGCCATGTACAAACATTCTTCCAACTATTAAAACATAAAAGTGATATATTAAATGATGATAAAGGTCCATCACAGGGGGAAGAAAACCAACATGTAGTCAGTGAGGTTGACATTGTGTCAGCTGTTCAATCTCTTCAAGTTTCAGACACACCAAGACCAGACGACATCCCAGTTTCCTTCTATAGAGAGAAAATTCAGGATCTGATTCCATACATAAAGACACTCTATAACAGAATCCGCAGGGGTGAATTTAACTGCTCTGAGAAACAGTTTAACAAAACTGTGAAAAGTCCACATGACGACAGTCATCACTTTTTTAACGTCGACTACCTCATCATTGCAACTATTCTAGCAAAACGTCTAGATGATTTCTTGGAGTCTCAATCAAAGAGTCAGGTACCAGAAAACTCAGCTGCTGTCATGATCAGTCCCAAAACTTTCTGCACTGAGATGAAGTTGTCTTGTATAAAGGATGAGATAGAAAAACAAAAACGATCAAATCCAGCTTTATATCAGGATTTCCTCATTGTGAAAAACCTCTTGAGAGACGCACCGGAGGGAGATGCTGAATTTACAGATGTTTCAAGTGAAAGAGACAAACTGCTGGATCAGGGCTGCCCTTTGACCCCGGTTCTCATTACTCTGGCTCTGAAATGCTTTGCCTCTGCAATAGCTGGAGATTTTAGACAGCATGATATTCGGGTTTTCAAAGAAAGCGTGATACTTTGCGTCCAACCTGAAGATCTTGAGAAAGTAACGGCTGCTGTGAGAAACAGAGCTAATGAAGTATTCCACATCACAGAATTATTCAGCGGAAATGTTGGAGGTGAACAATTAAAGTTTACAAGAAATGAGGGTGAAAACTGGAATGAACTGAACATCACAGTGGAAGAATCAGAGCCCAGTTGGTCAAAAATTATCAAAATCAATGCAGAGAGTAGAGTGTGTGAGGAGCAAGATTTTGAAATACATGAGGATGATGACATTTTGTTGGGTGATGTAAGGTGAGGGACATGAAGATAAATCAAATCATCATTTGTACTAATGCAATTTGCATTGCTTGTTCCACATTTTACTTGCAATGATACTTACACTGTGTCCTAACAACATGCAGCACGATGACATTCCAGCAAAGTCACAGTCTTTATTATTTTTAAAATCTGAAGTGAACTATCTGCTGCTACGTTCAGTAGCATAGCGATAAATGGCGTGTAAAATGTTGTTCAAACTCACAATAGTAGCATTTACCACTTAATAACACACATCAATGGGCAACATGGTGGCTCAGTGGTTAGCAGTCACCTCACAGCAAGAAGGTTGCTGGTTTCAATCCCAGCTGGGCCAATTGGCATTTTTGTGTGGAGTTTGCATGTTCTCCCCATGTTGGCGTGGGTTTCCTACGTGTACTCTGCATTTCCCCACACTCCAAACACATGCTCTATAGGTGAATTGATTAAACTAAATTGACTGTAGTGTATGCATGTGTGAATGTACTGTAAGAGTGTATGGGTGTTTCCTAGTACTGGGCTGCAGCTGGACGGGCATTTACTGTGTAAAACATTTGCTGGATAAGTTGGTGGTTCATTCTGCTGTGGCAACCCCTGATGAATAAAGGGACTTAAACACAGAATAAGAGAGGGAAAGTCTAGTGTACAATTGTAAATTGTGTAAAAGTGTAAATTGGCAGAGTTGTCCAGAGTTTAGGACCAGCAACCGGAAATGCTCGATCACTTCGTTTTTTTTAAAAGCTTGTTCTAGGAACAATGAGGAAATTGAGAATTAATGTTTATTTATTCATTTATTTTTTAGCAGGCAGATCATGTATGCAGTTGTGACTCTGCAAGACTCAGATGAGGTGATGGTGGTGTCATCAAACTGGTTGAGCCTTGATAAAAAGCTATGTTACTGGCCTCCATTCAAATCCCCAGAGAAGTGTATTGAAGCTGTTCAGAACAGACATAAGCCTGAAACAGGAGGGAAACCATGGGAAAAACTAAACATTAGCTTTCACAGAGAATGTGGTAATGGTTACACTTTTTATAACACCTGTTTGTTTTAGTCTTTGTTTAGTATCAAATTCTCAGTACAATATTCGTGTTATTGCAGTCACATTTGATCAGGCAAAAGTGGGGCAAAAAGAAGTAAAGGAACAGAAGGAGCGGTGAGTAACAAGTAATCAGCCAAAGCTGCCAAAAAATAACCTTTGAGTACGTTTGTACTGTATTGTTTAATTCATCGTTTATATCCAAATGAAGATCATATCTATTAGCCACTGGATTCCCTGGAATAAAGAGACAAAGAGTTGAAAACTTTCAAGGAATGTCAATTAATCCACTTCAAACACTTGCTCCAGTGACATCTACATCTACATCTATTGATGGTGAGCCACACTTTTTTTGTCAATATCACTTCAATAAGTTGTTTCTTAAAAAAAAAAAAACATTTTGTATTTCAGACAAAGATGAAATCCTCAAAATGCTGAGAGACATCAAGAGCACAGTTCAGCGAAACTCTACCATGTTAAAGAAACTAATGAAATACAATGGAGTTTCTGAAGCCCCCAGCAGCAGCACCAATGTGCCTCCGAAAGAGATGAACAAAACTACAAACCTAAAATTGCCTCTAAAAACCTTTGACGATGTGGCCAGGATTGAAAGAGAGCTCAACAATGCAACAACACGCAAAAAATATGTGAGTCAACGTCATACCTTTAATGCTTTAATTAAAGTATAATTTAGCTTGGGTCAACCTAGAAAAAATATTGTAATTTGCTACAGTTAAATTTATACACTTCCCTCAAATTATAGTTTTGTCTAGGTTAAACCATGTAATTTAATATTATTTAAAATATTTATTCTGCCCAAGGAAAAAAAAATATATTCACTTAAAGGTAAAATATTGTTTTTATAGACCATGAATTAATTGAATTACTTTGAACTTAAAATGAAAATCAAAGTAAAATTGTACATTGGACTAAACTAGAATACATGAGTAATATTACACAAGTAATATTAAATAATTGTAAGTAATTGACGAAACAGTTGATTTTGCTCACATTTTAAGATTATAAGGCTGAACAGCATGAAATGCCATCAGTCTACAGAGGTTTCCAAGTATTTCTCTGCTGCAATTGGCATATCACAATAAATAACACTGAAAAAGCAAAGCAAAGCAAACACTACCAGATAACGTTCGAGGTTACTAAAGTAACCCTTCGTTCCCCGAGGAGGGGAACGGAAGCACTATAAGTGGATTTGATTGTAAAATCCACGCATTGGGAGGTTCGGTTCAGAAGCTACTCGTCTGAAAGAGTATTGAACGGGCCAATTAAGAATGAATTGGCAGCGCAAGCCTGCGCAGGTGAGCGGCATAAGCAATCAACTGAGTATATAAGCTCACCTGGCGCCAGCAGACGCTATCCTTTTTAAGCTGAAGAGACTTTCAACAGCTAAGGGACAGTCATTATGGCGACGGAGTATAGTGCTTCCGTTCCCCTCCTCGGGGAACGAAGGGTTACTTTAGTAACCTCGAACGTTCCCCTTCGGGGGGAACTTCAGCACTATAAGTGGATTTGATTGTAAAATCCACGCATTGGGAGCCCATTGAAAGCGCCATAATGACTGCACCTTACCAACACCCCCGATGAGGAGATAGTCAAGCAAGCGTGACGCACCCACATCATGGGGGGCGCGGTCCTCCAACGTGTCCCTGGCCCTAATTAATCCTACTTCAACAGAAGTTTTACGGATTTATATATATTTTTTGGGAAGTCGTGAGCATCTAGATAATTCTAGGAAAATACGACAGTACGTTGGGAAGCGTGCAATCCCGATAGGGAGGACGCAGCGGAGGCCATCCGTTACCCAAGGGGGGATAGATGGCAGAATTTACATATGGACTAGCCCTAAAAAGGGGGAGTACGCATAGCAAAAGAGTGGTTAGCGGGGAGGGAAGACACGGGTCCGCCCAGGGGGGGGACTTAACCGTGGCGGAATAAGCATATGGGATCGCCTAGTGGGGATCACGCATAGCAGGCACCTTTACCCAAAACGCGGGCTGACCAGCGGGCAGACCTACAACGTAGTGGGCCAGCAAGTGACTCCTCCGCTGAGTCAGTGCTGGGGGCCACGGAGGAATCTGCAGGGTTCACCTGACAGGGAACTTTACTGACAGATAAAAAGGCGCACGTATCTCCGTGTTAGGGAAAATGGCGCAGCAAGCGTGTTTCAACACCCTACCGAATTGTTTCCTCAATCACCAAGGGTTACCTAATACCCTTGAGGAAACCGGCTCCACTCGCAGATTGTAAAACCTTGCAAATGTGTTGGGTGTCACCCAGCCCGCAGCTCTACAGATGTCTGTTAGAGGGGCGCCGCGTGCGCGCGCTCGAGAGGATGCGAAGCTCGGAGTGGAGTGCGCACGCGCTCTCGGGGGACGCGGCTCATCTCGGCTCTGATAGTGAAAGAAAGGCATCCACAATCTAGTGGGAACTTATTTCGGTACGGCACTTCCCTGCTGCCGACCGCTATAACAGACGAAGAGCTGCTCAGATGATCTAAACTCTGAGTGCGGTCCGGATAATACGCAAAACGCGAACTGGACAATAAGAAGGGCTGGGTCTGCCTCCTCCGAGGGCAGCGCTTGCAGGCTCACTACCTCGTATTAAAACGGAGTGGTAGGAACCTTGGGCACATATCGCGGGCGGGGTCTCAGGACGTGAGAGAAGCCAGCCCAATTACAGGCACGAGTCACTGACCGAAAAATGCCTCCGGGTCTCTGACCCTCTAATCGATATCAACGCGACCAGCAGAGCTGTCTTCAGGGACAGAAAGATACTGAGTCGAGGATCGAAGGGATCTGACGCGGCTTGTGTAGCGAGGGCGAGATCCTAAGAGGGCATGAGAGGGGGCGGGGTGGATTAATTCGCTTAACGCCCCTGAGGAACCGGATGATGAGGTTATGCGTTCCCACGGTGCTGCCAGCCACCGCGTTAGAGCGGAGATGGCAGCCACGTAACCTTGAGTGTGGAGGGCGACAGCCTGCTCTCCAACTTCTCTCGGCGTAAAGAAAGCACAACGCTGATCTGGCAAATTACGGGGGTCTTCTCAGCGAGAGACACACCATTCAGTGAATAGACTCCACGTCAGGGCATAGGCGCGCTCGGGGAGGAGGCTCTAGCCCGAGTGACAGTATTAGCCACCGCAATCGGAGGTTACCTAAGTCTTCCTCGCGTCTAAAAATCCAAAGATCGGCGAGGGTGCCAGGTGGTGCCCTGTCCCTGAGAGAGTAGGTGCTCTCTCGAAGGGACTGCCAGGGGAGGGCTATCGCGAGGGAGAGCTCTGACATCCAGATCCGGTTGAGCCAGAGGGGCGCAACCAGCAACCTGTTCCTCGTCCTCCCTGACCTTGCACAGTAACTGCGCGAGCAGGCTCACTGGGGGAAACGCGTATTTGCGCGTGCCCCGAGGCCAGCTGTAAGCCAGTGCATCCGTGCCGAGAGCACTCGGTCAGGGAAAGAACAACTGGCAATGAGCGATCTCGGGGAAAGCAACAGATCGATCTGGGTTTCCCCGAATCGCGCCCATATCAGCTGAACAGACTCGGGGTGGAGTCTCCATTCTCCAGGACGCAAGGCTGCCGTGAGAGCGCATCGGCTGCACGGTTGAGCTTGCCTGAATATGAATGGCGTGCAGCGATTTCAGCCGCGGATGACTCCAGAGGAGCAGACGGCGGGCGAGCTGAGACATGCGGCGAGAGCGCATACCCCCTATACGGCTGATATACGCCACCGCCGCCGTACTGTCCGTCCTGACCAGCACGTGTTGCCGCTCCAGCACCGGAAAAAAATGGTGGAGAGCGAGGAACACTGCCAACAGCTCCAGGCGATATGCCAATGCAACTGGGTACCTTTCCACAGGTCTGCAGCCGCATGCCCGCAACGCACAGCCCCCCAGCCCGTGTTGGAAGTGTCTGCTGAAACGACAACAAGACTGGACGCCTGTTCTAGAGACACCCAGGCCTGTAGGAACGAGGGGTCGCTCCAAGGGCTGAGGGCGCGGCGACACAGCGCAGTAACAGAGACTCGGTGTGCGCGCGCGTGCCATGCGCGTCTGGGGACTCAATCGTGAAGCCAGTGCTGAAGTGGTCTCATATAGAATAATCCGAGCGGCATGAAGCGGCTGCGGATGCCATATGCCCCAGGAGCCTCTGAAATAGTTTCAGTGGGACCACTATTTTACTGTCGAGCTCTCTCAGACAGTACAGCATCAGCTGAGCGCGCTCTCCGGAGAGGCGCGCTGCCATGGTGACCGAGTCCAGCTCCAGCCCGAGAGAAGAGATCCTCTGCACGGGGGCGAGTTTGCTCTTTTCTCGGTTGACCTGAAACCCCCACAGGTGGAAGTGCCAGAGCACTTTGTCTCTGTGCATAATCAACTGCTCCGAGAGAGGGCAAAAATCAGCCAGTCGTAAAGAAATTGAGTATGCAGATGCCCGCGAGCCGAAGGGGCGCTGAGGCACCCTCCGCGGGCTTGGTGAGGACCCGCGGAGACAGAGAGAGCCCGAAGGGGAGGGCTTTGTATTGCCAAGCTCGACCTTCAAACGCAAACCGCAGAAACTGTCGGTGGCGAGGAAGAGTGGAGACATGGAAATACGCGTCCATCAGGTCTAATGCTGCAGACCAACCCAGAGGACGAACGCACCGGAGGATGCGCTTCTGCGTGAGCATTCTGAACGGCAGCTTGTGCAGGCAGCGGTTCAAAACGCGCAGATCTAGGATTGGCCGTGACCCACCGCTCTTTTTGGGCACGATGAAGCGTGGGCTGTAAAACCCGCTCTCCATCTCGGCTGGAGGGAGCGGCTCGATTGCATCCTTCGCCAGGAGGACAGCAATCTCCTCTCGCAAGACAGGGGCAGACAGGGGGCTGACCCTGGTGAATACACACCCGTGACTTGGGGGCCCGTTTCGCGAACTGAATCGCATAGCCGAGTCTGATTGTGCGTATGAGCCACCGCGAAGAGCTGGCCCGCGCTAACCAGGCAGGCAGAGCTCTCGCTAATGGACTCATCGCTACAATCGCTGACGTACCAGCAGTGGGGCAGCGCGGAGTGGGTGTGCTGATCCGGGAAGCTCGCGGGTCCCACGGAAAAGCTGGAGGTGAGATATTTGCTCTCACTCCAAACCCGAGCTCCGGAGGGGAGGCTCGAGGGGTGGGAGAAAGGAGACCGTCCTCCCAGCGCTCGTGAGCCACTGGCGAAACGCACCGAATCTGCAAGCTAGAAAGCATAGCGTCCCAGACTGGCAGATTTCGGGCTGTCACATCTGGGGAAGTGAAAAGTGCCCTTTCATAATGTTTTCATGGCAGTAAAAAGTGCCGTTTGAAATGGGGCCCCGCCCTCCAGCGGGGAAAGAGCAAGTTCCCTCTTCTCCAGATGGCCTGTCCCAGGGGCGCTACGCGGTCCGTTGCCGGACTTAGCGGCGTTCTGGGCAGGGGGGCTGCCTGCTTCCGAGGTGCCCGACGCGCTCGCTTCGCCGGAGGCGTGTGCGGGGGCGGAGCAGCTCTCGTAGGCGGGCGCCTTCGGCGAGGAGCAGGTATGAATGGAACGGCGGGCGGAGCGGGCTACGGACCGCCGATAAGACATCACCCACCAACTGGTCTGGATCATCATCGGACAATGAAAGCCCACCCTCCGATGCCGCGGTGGACATCTGGTCTCCGGTGTCATCGGGCGTAAGGGCTACCATCTGTTAGACGGATCGCTTCCCCCGCCCGAAGCTTGGATAGAGCGCTTAGAGGAGCGGGAGGTCCGCGGGCCCGTGGGCGACGGATTATCTCTCGCTGAAACCCTCAGATCTGCCCGAGTGCCCGCTGCAGAGCAGGGGACAACTGGGGTGGTTCGCCCTTTTGCAAAGGCTAACCGCGATCTTGCGCAACAGTCATGGCATCGCAATGACGACATGAACTGCCCGCGAGCAGCGCATTAACATGCTGGACCCCCAGACATGCAACGCAGTGCCCGTGCCCATCATCCGAGGACAGGAAACCACTGCATCCAGAAACGCACAGTCGGAGCGCCGTCCTGATAAGGACGTGCTGCACGACTGTGTTGCTCTTTCTGTGAAGTTTGCAACTTTATACGCACCGCTCTGGAGGACCGGACCCAAAGAACGCCAGGCAAGGGAGAAACCCAGCTCGACCGTCTGCCACTGCGTGTACACACTCTGGACCGGGAGAATGCTCTCGTTCGCTCAGAATCGCTGGTCACAGCAGGAGGAACCCTCATCGACTCGATCAGAAAGTCTCTGAAGCGAAAAGGATAGCGTCTGCTGGCGCCAGGTGAGCTTATATACTCAGTTGATTGCTTATGCCGCTCACCTGCGCAGGCTTGCGCTGCCAATTCATTCTTAATTGGCCCGTTCAATACTCTTTCAGACGAGTAGCTTCTGAACCGAACCTCCCAATGCGTGGATTTTACAATCAAATCCACTTATAGTGCTGAAGTTCCCCCCGAAGGGGAACTATGGTATACATACATCACTACAAAATACAAAAGAGAGAGATAAAACTTTAAAATGTACACTGATAAAAAGCCGTTTTTCTCCCCTAAAGACTTATTATGTGGTCTCTTTCGCCCTCTTGTGTCGGAACTTCAACCGTCAATTACTTCAAGTGTGTCTGTCTGTGGATTGAAAGACAGGGGCGTAACATGAAGGGGCGTAACTTGTAGCGAGTTATACAGGCGTAACTTGCAGTTTTTCAGATCCCATTGAACCATTCGTGATGTCAAAACGAGATGTTGTTGGCAAGATGGTGGAAATACTTACCAGAGAACATTTTCACCAAATGTTTTCATGAGTTTTCTCCAAATTTATCCACAACCTATTATTTGATATATTGTTATATTCATTCATTCATTCAGCAAATCCAGCATGCAACTCGCTGACCTCTTCATCTGTTTTGTCATGACAGTTAGCCTACTTGGCATTGCCCCCTGTGGTTACAAATAACAGTACAATAGTGAGTGCGTCAAGTATGAAAGTGTTTGGCATTGAGGAAGGTGTAGACATCAATAATTATGATGGTTGGGTTTAGATATGGAGTAGGTGTAGCTGTAATAATTGTAAGGGTTGGGTTTAGTGTTGGGGTAGGTGTAGACATTATTAACTATGATGGTTTGGGGTAGGTGTAGAGGTTAATAATGATGATGGTTGGGTTTAGGGTTGTGGTAGGTATAGATGTTAATAACTGTGATGGTTGCGTTTAGGTGTGGAAGAGGTGTAGACATTCAAAACTGATATAAAATACCATCTTGCTGACAAAATAGTTTTGACATGTGGGTCTCCATAGCTTCAAGTTACGCAAGTTAACATACTACAAGTTATGCCCCTTTATGTTATGCCCGTCTTGTAGTCTGCAGACAGACTTTACTCCATTTTTTTGCTCTGTTTATTATGTCAGGCTGATGGCCACTGACACGCTACAAAATTATAAATATTTAACATAGGCACTATCTTTATAAATGAACTATATTTGTAATCTAAACAATTACATTCTTGACAAAAAAACCCTCAAAAGTACATTATGTTGCCCAACAGCTTTTTTTTTTCTTTTTTTCGTCAAACTGTAGTGAGCTTATTTCTCTGCTTGTCACTTTATGTGGGTGGAGTAATTCACAAGAGTGAAGAGGCTGTAAGAGTGCTGTTAAAGCAGAATATGGCACGGCCATCAGCCAATCAGATTCGAGAATCAGATAGAACTGTTGTATAAATACATAACATTAAGCTATGCTATTTCTAATTATTTTATGTGGTAAACTACCTGCTGGTGCTTTTGGTAGGGATGTAAATGTCATGCAAGATGGTAATAAAATTCACATTAGAAGTAAATAAAAACTGAATGGCACATAAGCAGTATTTTTTTTCATGTGGTCATAAAAGCTGCTGGTATAAAGTAAAAATACTACTTTGAGAAAAAGTAATGCTTTATCACTTGAAGGGGGGGTTATTTTTTTTCTTAGTACATGCATATCACTGTAACTGTATCATTTAATGGTTATCATACAAATTATTTGACTGGATTTCAATGCTGTGATTAATTCATTCGAATCAAATTCACATAAACATTCTCTTCACAGGCAAAACATCTGTCAGAACTTGGAGGCTTTGGGCCAAAAGATGTTGTTAAGAACATAATGCAAAGTATCCTAACAGATGATCTGGCAAAGGAGTTCAACTGGCAGGGCAGAGGAGATAAAAAGGCCTTCTCTCAGCTTCTTTTAGCAGATGTGATCAGAGGTAAAGTAATTCATCACTGCATTAACATTAATACATAAAATATATATTTAAAGAACCGAGACCTTAACTATATACAAACTATCTCTACTGTTTCGGTTTCTTCTTTTAGATGCTGCATTCAAACGAAGCGTAATTAGGCATGACTGTGAAAAGGAAATTAAAAAATATCTGAGTTACACAGCTGATCGGCTCACTCGGAAGAGACCAAGACAAGAAGGAGGTGGGTGATGCAGATCTTGCAAATGGTCTAACGGGCTTCTTTTCTAATGAGATCTTTTCATAGATGAGGGCCCGTCATTTTATCTGTTTTGATTTTAAGACCCCTAAAAAATATCATGCAATGTTACATTTTTAGATCATAAATACATAATCAAATAAAAATATATGTTTACATTTTTTTTACTACTATTATTTTGTTCCGCAGGTCCTGTGGTTGAGATCCCAGATATGATTTCTCCTACACCCATTGACGAAGACCCAGAAATAAATTGGGACATTTTTGATTGAGTTTTTCAATCAGTCATTGGTTGTGTAGGTCCAATTACACATTAAACATTAATTTCTGTGACATGTTTCCTTCTGTTTAATACTTTATGACTTGATGTCATGATTTCAGGCATTACATTTAAAATATTATATAATTATATAATATTATATTAAAACAAACAACATGTTGTAAATAGGCTTTTAAAAATATTTGTCATGTCCAGTGTTTTATAAAATTCAATGTTATGATTATCATTAAAATAAACCATTTAAAATAAAAGATTTTCCAATTGATTTTTTTTTTGCAAACAAGTACTTGTAATGTGTGACAGTACTGGACAGAACATTGTTTACAAGCAGTTTTATTTGTGGTGGACACATTTGAGATGGTGGGAGATGTTTTTGGTTCACTGTTTAGTCTAGCTATCCAATCACATTTTATGTTGAGACAAAATCACATGGGCGACGCAGTGGCACAGTAGGTAGTGCTGTCGCCTCACAGCAAAAAGGCCTCTGGTTCGAGCTTCGGCTGGATCAGTTGGCCTTTCTGTGTGGAGTTTGTATGTTCTCCCTAAGTTTGTGTGGGTTTCCTCCGGGTGCTCCGGTTTCCCCCACAGTCCAAAGACATGTGGTACAGGTGAATTGGGTTGGCTAAATTATCCATAGTGTATGAGTGTGTATTGATGTTTCACAGAGATATGGGTTGCAGCTGGAAGGGCATCCACTGCGTAAAAAAATATATTCTGGAAAGGTTGGTTTGTTCCGTTGTGGTGACCCCAGATTAATAAAGGGACTAAGCCGAAAAGAAAATTAATGAACAAAAATCACATGACTTTTTTATGTGCATATTTTTCTTATTGGTTAACTAAGCGTTCTAAAGTATATTTCAGAAGGATTTTGACACAACTACGCTAAGCAGCCGCTTTACAAAAGTTGTGTTTAAGAGGGAAACACGTCAAACTTGATAAAACTTTGGAGGGAGCATGCTGAAAGGCCAAGGAATGTGTTGTCTTTGACTTAATCTACATGGACACCAATACTTCGATTTTAATATGATTAAGATAATATTCTTACTAAGAGTCTACCATGTAAACAGAGATTTTTGATTACCTTAAAGGACCACCGAGTCATGAAATGCGGAGGTTTTTCTTTCCGTTTGCCATGCGGTATTAAATTTCATTAAAAAAGGAAAGTTAAAAACGAAACACCCGAAATTGCATGAAACTCTGGAGGAAAGGCTTATAGCCTGGTAATGCAACATTAATTGTTTTATACTGAAACTTGCCTTCAGAAAGTGCTTCCTTGGTGTTATCCATATTTCTTTGCATGCTGAACACACGTCAACCACAACAGGAGAAAACAAACAAACAGCAACTTCATTAATTGCGTACATTTTTTTAACGCGTAAATATTTTAAATCAATCACATACGTTAACGCACTAAATTTGACAGCACTAATATATATATATATATATATATATATATATATATATATATATATATATATATATATATATATATATATACAGTTGAAGTCAGAATTATTATCCCCCTTTGATTTTCTTTTTTTTTCTTTTAGAAATATTTTCCAAACTACGACTAACAGAGCACGGAAATGTTCACAGTATGTCTAACAATATTTTTTCTTTTGGAGAAAGTCTTATTTGTTTTATTTCGGCTAGAATAAAAGCAGTTTTTGACTTTTTAAACATCATTTTAAGGACAAAATTATTAGCCCCTTTAAGATATATATATTTTTAATAGTCTACAGAACAAACCATCATTATAAAATAACTCGCCTAATTACCCCAACCTGTGGTTCAGCCTTTAAATGCCACTTTAAGCTGTATAGAAGTGTCTTGAAAAATATTGAGTAAAATATTATTTACTGTCATCATGGAAACAATTAAAAAAATCAGTTATTAGAAATGAGTTATTAAACCTATCATGTTTAGAAACATAACGTGTTGAAAAAAAGTTGAAAAAATCCTTTCTCTGTTAAATAGGAATTGGGGAAAAAATTTATAGGGGGGCTAATAATTCTGACTGACTTCAACTGTACATTTATTACCTTAAATATCTACACTGTAGAGTACATTTTGTTTTTTAAATGAATGAATGAATGAATCAAGTAATCAATCAATTAACTAACTAATCAATCAATCAATCAATCAATCGATCAACATTCTGTATTTATTTGCTTTAATTTTGCCTTTATCTCATAATAATAAAGTTCATAAAGATTTTATCTTTAGGTTTCAGTTTAAGAGAAAATAAAAGTGAAAGTAGTTAAAGCAAACTGAATTTACCATTTAGGCTTAGTGGAAATGATCTAGTTTACTTTTAGTTCTAAAGGCTTCATGTTTTTATCATTCAAAGAACAATTGTTACATTTCTGAGGGAACTTATAATGTAAATAAATTACTGGACGTATTTTATTTTGTTGTGTATATGTTTACATCCTGTGGCATCTTTTTAGTTTAATGTGTAAAAAATATGTTTAACTAAAGCTTTATTGTGAGATTTTTTGTTAAAAAAAAAAAAAAAAAAAAAAAAAGAGTTTGCATGTTGTTTGCTTTTCTTTGTAAAAGGTTTGCATTGCATTTGCCCTTAGGCTGAGCTTGAAAGAGTAAAGATCATGATAAACAACACTTCATGGTTGTCAGAGCCCTTTATTATCTAATTAACTCAAATAGTTCAAAATGTAAGCTATTGATTATGAATATTTGTTTACTAAATACAATTTCTGATTATTGTAATTATTGACTCATTCACTGAAATAAATAAGCATACTTTAGCATTAAAAACAAACAAACAAACAAACAAACAAACAAACAAACAAACAAACAAAAAACAAACAAATAAATAAATAAATAAATTAGTATCATGTGCACATTTTTGAGTGTTTGCAGTTTTTATTTATTTATTCATTCATTTATTACCTTTTAATAAAAAAATAGAATATTATTTTAAAAAGGATGGCAAAAGTGCACACATACTTTACTTAAGTTGAAGTACAAATACTCATGTTTAAAATGTACTGACTACACTTTTGTACTTGAGTAAAGAAGTACAGCCTTAAAAATGTACTTAAGTAAAAAGAATCCAGTACTATGTTTTAGTTTCACTAGGTAGGTAACTATCCGGAGTCCTCACAGTCCAAAGACATGCACTATAGGTAAACAAAATTGGTTGTAGAGTATGAGTGTGTGTGTGTATGTGAATAAGAGAGTGTATGGGTGTTTCCCAGTTCTGGGTTGCGGCTGGAAGAGCATCCACTGCATCAAAGATATGTAATATTGCCAAACAACATTGCTCTCAAGGTTGCCCCATGTATCATCATCCTGACGCAATCTTACAGCATTCAGCATAGTTTTGAGACCATTCATGCTATTCATTTTCATACACTTCAAAAGATAATTCTAGGCCTGTATATTTTAAAAAATAATTAACTTCTTACATTTTTAATTCTGCCAAAATATATTTCTTTTTTTTTCTTTTGCTAAAAATACTCAAGGTATTGGGCTATTTATTTATTTATTTTTTGCATCAGGTTAAAGCAGCTTGATTCTCTTCAAAGAGCAGCTTCAGGGTTTCTTTCAGAGTATTGTCGATATTTTATTTAATGGATAAACATTAATTCAATAGATAAATAATTTTTTTCAATGAAAAAGCAACATACACAGGCATGATTACGACCTTTAAAACATGTGTATTATCTTTTATGTGATAAATTCTGGATCTTTTGCACTTTAATTTTATTCATAAATTGGGCAGTATAGTTATTTTTGTTTTTCTAAAATTTATTAAAAAATTTAAAGGAAGAACTTGTAGGTTTAGGCTTACAAGTAAAAACTGTAAAAAAAAAGCATAAATTCTCTATTAGAAAATAGGAACTCATTGAAAATAAATCTCAATGCATAAAGTCTTTATTTGTTTATCAGTAACTGTACAAAAGTTAAGAAAAAAATAAAAAAACACAACAAAGTAGTCTTCTGACCAAGTAAGTAATTTGAAATTCTATTAACTTAAGGCAGACTGGACTTACTTCACCTAACCTGAGAATAATAATAATAAAAAATAGGTTACATTTGTTTGCATAAATGCAAATAAACATTACATAGGCACATAGGCAACGTCAAGGTAGGAACACCCACTTACAACTTCAATCACCACCCAGGAAGAAAGGCAGCTATAAAGTCGCTGGTAGTAAAGCTTTACTGCTTACTTTTCTTCACGGCTGAATTGATGACAGTTCTGTCCTGCAGACATTATCCTTCGAAACAAAAGGTAACTTTTTCTTTGAATCATTAAATCAATAAACAAATGTCATTATATCAATAAACCAAAATGTTTATTGTCAAACTATTTAGTTTAAATATATTTTCAAATTAATAATGATAATAAAATAACAATAAAAACAATCCACAAACATAAGTTTTACTACTTATTTATCCAACAATCTTTGACAAATCATTACATTTTTTATGCGTTTGTATATCTTTGTATATCTTTTCTGTTTATTAAAAAAGGGCAATTTATGTGTTTTATTTAAAATTTATATTGTTGTTGATTTTTTATTTAATTTAATTATTTGTGTATTTGTTTTGTTTAACATTATAAATTTCTGTGAAAGTTAGATCCACGCCCAAGCTGAATGTAACTGTAAAAGTTGATGTTAAAAAATTATCCAAACAATGTGCTGACTCGAAAATTTCTTAACAAAGAAAACAATTCTCTTTTGAACCTTCATATGAAAGAATATTAACACATCAAGGTGGACACTGGCAGCACAAAACATAATGCCTGAATGACCTTTTTTTTTTTTATACTTATTTAAATGCCATAACTTTTCATTTCTTTTCAAGAAAGTAACTCAGAACTAATCTATATTCTGGTACTAATGAATAGTGATATATGAACATTTTTGAGTAAATTTTTAGGTTGTAAAGAGATTATTTTATTGCTACTGTATATAAATGCAGTTTCTAAAAAAACTAAGATTGTAAACTATGACCAAAGTCATCGCCCCAGCTTTGTCTTTCAAAGGTCCACAGGTAAATCAGAATTCCAACTATTTTTGTAAGCTCATCTAAAGTGAGAACTATTTATGCTTTGTAAATCCCTTAAAAAGTAAAGGCTTAGTTTACTTACGTCTATTAGTGTAGAGTTAATGCTTAACAAATAATGAATAAACTATTTGCTAATACTTAATAAATCATTTGTGTGCCGTTATTATAGTGTTACCAAAATAGGATGTATGAATATTCTTTCGAATAGTTGCTTGATGATTTGTTTTAACTACTCTTTTCTAACAGGTTCATAAATAATGCAGTACTTAATTTAGTAATGAAATATTAATTTATATATATATGCTTACAAATAAATACTATAGCTTTTGTCGCTGTTTTTATAAACTGCTTACTAATGTCTATTAATGTAGAGTTAATGTTTAAAAAAATGATTAAGTTTTTTGTTATGGCTTAATAAATAGTGTGTAATTCATACTGTTTAGTTTTTATAATGTGCTACCATATGAACATGACTTATTGTATATGTGCTTCTAACTATAAAACAAAAGGGGAACGGTGCTATTATGTAAATTCAGTAGAGTCAAATCCAACAGGATTAGGTCACATTTTTAATGCTTGTAATTTTATCTTATTTTTTAGGTTTTGGATGTGGCTTACTTGTAATCATGGATAACGAGATGCTGACTTTTATGACTTGGAATACCAATGGGCTTAAAACAAAGCCTAAGGATGTGAAAGCACAAATAGATAAGTTTAAATGTGACGTTGCCTTCATTCAAGAGACACATATTAGTCCAAATAACAGAAGTGTTTTTGATCTTTTTCAAGATTCAGAATCATTTTTTACAACTTACAAATCAAAGGAAAGAGGTGTGGCAATTTTGATAAAAAAGGATCTTTTAGGAAAATCAAAAACATATGACATGATGGATGATTCTGGCTGTTACATTGCAGTCAAATGTAACCTCAAAGGTCAGCTGTACACACTAGTGAGTGTATATGTTCACCAGGTGGATGCAAGACCCCTAAAAAAGCTCAGAATATTACTTGAGAACTTTGCAGAGGGCATCTTGCTGATTGGAGGAGACTTTAACATTCCTTTGAATCCCTACCTGGACAGGAAATCTTCAACAAAGAATGAAAGGCACTTCATGTTGAAACCAACTGTGGACAAATTTATGACATCCTTCCATCTTGTGGATGTGTGGAGAAGACTTCACCCAATAGACTGCCAGTATTCTACATCTCATAACTCGAGACTGGACTATGTTTTTGTGCCAGAAGAGTCAATGAGACATGTAAAAAGCTGTACAATTTCTATGGAAAAGTGTTGTTCTGATCATCAGCCAGTACTGTTTGAAATAAAAAAAAACTGTAAAAGGAAAAGAGGACCACCAAATCACTTCGATGACAACACACAAAAAAAGAAACAAAAGATCTTGAAGCAAATGGTGGGGGTGAACACGAAACAAAAGAAAAGGGAAATCTCTACTTTTGTGCCTGAGATTTCAAAGCAGTGGCTCAGTTGCAAACAGGAATATTGGGGTAAAGATTTTGATTTGACGTACAGTCAAAAGTCTATGGAAATGATTCCTGTTATGGTTGTTGAAAAAGCAATCCACTCCTTGGCAGTAAATGAAAATGAATCTAAACAACAAGATTGTAATTCACTCTCATTCTATAAGCGTTACTCTTTTGCTCTGATTCCTTATCTGTGTGTTTTTTATCACAAAATACTTCATAAACCAATGGCCACCCCAAAGTATTTCAACAAGGCCACAAAAGTCGGGCAACACTGCATATTCAATATTGATTATCTGATTTTAACCACAATCATGGCCAGGTGGCTCTGTGATCACTTGGATTTGCATTCATCAGATTACAGAAAAGACAATAAAAAAACTGTCGTTTTGGCTTTTAAAAATGGACCAAAAATGATTCCATGGTCCTTCCTAGAGAGCTGCTTGGCAAAAGAGCAAAAGAGAAAACCCCCACTGATGGCTGAATTTAAGATTGACTTTCTTAAAAAGATTCTGAAAAACAGCAAGGACAACAGGTACAAAATGTTGTTCTGGGGTTGCCCTTTAACTCCTGTGTTGATGAGGCTGTGTCTCACACATGTGGCTGAAAGATTTATTGAAAGAGCAAATCAGCCAAATTCAGAAATCCAGATCTGCAAAGAAAATGTCATTGTGAGATTAAATGAGAATGTCAGAGAAGCTTTGCTGAAAAAAGCAGAGCATGAATTACCCACAGTGTACTGTAAATTTGTTGATGCTCTCAAGGAGGTAGAGTAAATAGCTGATTAATTTAAAAGTGATTGGTTTGGTTTGTATGTTTGTGTGGGTTTCCTTCTGGTGCTCTGGTTTCCCCCACAGTCCAAAGACATGCAGCACAGCTGAATTGGGTATGCTAAAATTGTCCATGACTGTGAATGAGTTTGTATGGATGTTTCCCAGAGATGGGTTGCAGCTGGAAGGTCATCCGCTGCGTAAATCATGTGATGGATAAGTTGGTGACGCTGGTTTATTAAAGGGACTAAGCTGAAAAGAAAATGAATGAATGAATAAATGATTGATTGAATGAATAAATGAATGAACAATAAAGATGTGAAATACAAGGTTGGTTCTACATTTGTTAAATATTTTTTGTATGACTTTGATTTTAGTACCATTTTACATTACCTTCACTTGTTTACCTTTAAATGTTATTAATGTTCTCGTGAACAATTAGAAATTTATTAATGTTCTTAAATAACATTCATTTAGGCAATGAAAAATTGTTTGGTTGTTTATAATGGTTGCTGTAAGATAATTATTATTACTTATAATTATATACATTGAGTGTCTGAATATTTTAAAACAGTAATTGTAATTTTATATGTACTCTCAATTTTTGAAGATTGTGTTTTATGGAGTTCCAGGCTTTGCTGACTTTTGCTTATTTTGAACAGTGAAGTTAATGGTGTTTGCCCTTTATGTTCTTTAAGATAAACCATTTTTCATGCTTTTATAATGCCCTAGATTGTTTTTTTTTTTAATAAAATATCTGTTTAATACTTGTAATGAATGTTTTTTTTTCCTGAATTAGCCTTTAATTTTGTTTTTAAATACAGTATGAAAAATATATCTAATTTTGAATTGCTTAATTTTATAATTGGTCAAGCAAACAATCTATATAAACTAAAGAAAAATATTTGTGATATAAGTTTATTGTTGATGAAGTCTAGAGCTTAAATTTTAGAAAGGCATGAATGGTTTGCATATGTTTTTGAATCAAAGTGTGTTTTTGAGTTCTTTGCTCAATTGATGAAGACAATTAAATTGTGTGTAAACTTTGTAGTATGCAAGTACAGTATGCATGTTGGATTGTGAAGAACTAATGTACAATAAATGTTTGTTTCAAAAGTCACGCATTGTTTTATGTACACACACATACCAGATGCTTCCCAGATGTTACCAAAGGTCAATAGAGTCAGTGTTCAGTCTGTGGGATCTAATTTCATATGAAAACAACAACTAAATTCAGATATAATCATTACCAATAATACTGTATTACAGTAGACTATTAATTATGTTAAAGCTACCTCAGAAAAAAACCTAATGCCACACCAGCAAGTAATGCATCAAAGTTTTCCATCATAGTCAACTGAGGTTTGAGACTACTTTTGGACCCTCAGTAGTGATTAATAAACCACACTGAACTGAGCTGAACTGAACTTAAACACTAAAAACTAAACTACACTGATCCAATTTACTATGACCATTTATGTGAAGCTGCTTTGATACAATCTACATTGTAAAAGCGCAATACAAATGAAGATGATTTAAACTGAATTGAACTAAGGGCCCTATACTGTGGTGTAGTGGTGTAGTACACACAAGTCCAATTCTCTAACCATTAGGCCATAGTTAGAGAGCTGCAACAAAACAAAACAGCACAATGGATTGATTTGCCTACTTTGAAGTTGAAGTAATAAATGTCGTATCACTACATTGATCCATTTACTTAAATATATTTGGATAGCTTTGTTAATTAAAAATATGAAAAGAATGACTGTTGCACAGACCTGAACAATTGATACCAATATTTTTATATGACTCAAAGATCAGGATTCACAGTCTAGCCCCGTGTATGATGTTTATTGTGTCACACAAACATATTCTAAGGCTGTTTTGATGAGCTGTATTACTGGGTTGGTATTACTGGCATGATTAAGCTCTGAAAACATGTCAGACTAATAATAAAACAAAGACAAAGCCAAAAAGAAGACTTTAGATGCTAGAAACTTAAACAAAATTTCAAATGCAAGAAATGTTTGTTAACAATTGAATGGAATTTGGTTTCCTGTGTAATGTTTCAAACAAACAAACAAACAAACAAACAAACAAACAAACAAACAAACAAACAAACAAACAAACAAACAAACAAACAAACAAACAAACAAACAAGTAAGTCACTCTAATAGTGTTTGCTAAATAAATAAATATAAATACCAAAATAGTTGGTTGTTATAGTTAAGATTAAAAAAAGTTATTATTTGATCAAAATATCCTTTTTAACAGATTTTAAATGCATTTAAATGCAAGGATGACTTGGGTACACAGACCTGAACAATTGAAACCAATATTTTTATGATTCATAAAACAGTACATATTGTAAGTCTGTTGTGATGAGCTGTATTACTGGCATGGCAACATTTGAACTTGCCCTGAAAACATGTCAAAAATGTAAACTGATAAAAAAAAAAAAAAAAAGCCAGAAGTCAGACTTTAGTAATCAAAACTTAAACAGAAATGAAAGTGCAAGAAATATTTGTTTACGATTTAATGAAACTTGGTTTCTTGTGTAATGTTCCAAAAAGAAGAAGAAGAAAAAAAAGAACAATCCATACATACATTAACTAATTTCTAAGATATTAAACCTGTTTCTTTAATGTCTCCCTTTTCTTACTTGTATTTTTTCTGACAGCGAGTATAACTTTTGAGGGAATTATATTTTTGAGGGAATCATATTTTTTAATGTTTTATGCATGTTCAGAATTGATATTAAGTTTTTCATAATTTTGATGTTTTATGTTTGATATTGATATTAAGTTTTGCTATTTTCTTTACTGATGAAATGCTTTGTTTGAAATATGAGCCTATTGCTTTGTTTGAAATGTGAGCCTATCGCTTAAGCTTCGCTTCTAGAGAAACGGGGTTTTTCCACAGAAGTAAGACGAGAGATCTGAGCTCATGGACAGCTGTGCTTTGGTACAGGATGTGGTTTAACACCTGCAAGGAATCAGCCGTATCTCAGTCTGTGTAGGGGTGCATGTGTGTTTTGTGTGTGTGTGTGTTTGCAGGCTACTGGCAGATTCTAACTGGTTGAAATGAGATCTGATGATGGGAAGGCGAATAATGGATTGGAGGCTCATCGAGAGTGGGGAGGAGACAACCAAGAATAAAAGCTATTGTTTTATGTTTGTACGGCAATACTGGAGCGCCCAGTTTGCCTTTTCATGGTGTCTCTTCAGTATTCCTGGGCTCAGCATTGTTGATCTGATCCTTCGTTTATTAAACTTTGATTTCTCGATAAAGCTAAGTTTCCTGCGTCTACTTTCAAGCGAATCCTGAACTCGGGGAGGGAAAAACCATTTTCCTACAATTTGGAGGGGGCACCCGGATTCGCTCAGACGCTTCGTCGAGTTGGAGGACGATCTCAAATCAACCTCTGCGCAGAACTTCTAATAAGGTAAGCAGTCACCTTTTTGATAAAAGTACTGCAAGATTGGAATTACCAAATTTAAGGTTGATTGGGGATTGAATACCAACATAATCCGTAAATAATTTGAATTAGATCAACAATGGCAATTAAAATGAGTTGACCCGGCGTGGTTACAAGGTTTAAAAACTCATTCTATTAATTGATTATCATTGAGTCGACCCGGCGCGGTTAAACAAATTTATAAAGACTCAGAATTGATTATCATTGAGTTGACCCGGCGTGGTTAAACAAATTTATAAAAACTCAGAATTGATTTATTAAACGAGTCGACCCGGCGTGGTTAAACAAATTTATAAAGACTCATACTATTAATTGGTTTATTATTGAGTTGACCCGGCGCGGTTAAACAAATTTATAAAAACTCAGAATTGATTATTATTGAGTCGACCCGGCGTGGTTAAACAAATTTATAAAGACTCAGAATTAGTAATTAAAGGAGTTGACCCGGCGCGGTTAAGAAAATTTATAAAAACTCCGCATTGGCAGTCAAAGAGTTGACCCGGCGAGGTTAAGCAAATTTATAAAAACTCTGAATTAATAAAAAACGAGTTGACCCGGCGTGGTTAAGAAATATTATAAAAACTCGTATCGTGTTTTCCTGATATGGTTGAGAATTGAAGTTTACCCGGCGAGGTTAACTCACTCGTAAAAACACCTAAAAGAGAGTAAAAGGCAAAACTTTAAAGGGTGTAAATTTGTGTTAAAGTGTCAAGTGTGTGCGGATTCCTGAATGAGTGTATGTGAGTGAATGAATATCTCCGTATTTGGGAGGTCAGAGTGCTGCGCACCCTCTCTGGACCGTCACTTAAGTGTGACCCGGTAGGAACGGACGCAGCATTCTGGGAGCTCAGAGAGGAGAGTGTGATTGATGAGCCCTATATTCATAGGGACTGAGAGCATGTGAATAAAACATCGAGTGAATGAAGGAATCATAATTAGATGCTAAAAGTGTTATATTACAAACCAAGAAAGGTGAAAAATATTCCTAAGTGGTGGGTGTGTAGATTATTAGGACATAAGGAAGATTGTGAAGTGTGTGACCCCAATAGGGAGACAAAACCATTATTAAAATGACAACATATAAAGAGACGTGGGATGGTATCTGTAAGCAGATAATACATCACACCGAACCAAAAGACAGAAAGAAAATAAGTAAAACATTAGAAAGTCAGTGGACATATCTCTCAGGTCTAAATGGCTGGACAGAGACAACTAAAAATCAGGGAAAGTTACTGAACATACTTTTGACAGAGGAGAAAAGAGCAGATACAGATTTGGCACTGGCCAGACAAAATAGGGACAAAACTGGGGTTTGGAAGAAGGGAGCAGCAAACAGAGAAATAGAAAAAGCAGAAGATAGACTGAGACAATGGAGCAGGGTAGCTGCAGCCATGGTTACAAAAGTAAAAAGTGCTGTGTGGGCAGATCAAAGGGACTCACCAGAGAGGCCCCCACCCTATAGTAGTGCAGAAGAAAAACCCAAAACCCCCTCAGCACCAATGCAGATGCCAGTAATGATAGTAAAAGGGGGAGAAATAGAAACTACTACTAAACAAGCTAACAAAGATTTCAAGTTCATGATAAAACAGGGCGCTATAGAGGTCGAAGAAACAGAGGAAGATAAAAAACAAAGACAGTTGAAAACGGCCCTAAAGGAAGTTCAGACTAAAGTAGAAATAGAGGAAGCAGTAAAAAAGGAAATAGCAAAGCAGTTTACCGCAAACATTCAACTCGCAAGAGACAGTGTAAACCAGACAATGTACAGGGTAGCAGGAATGGAGGAAAGAACACATATAACATTGAAACAACACAAAGAAAAGCTAGAAAATATTAAGTCACAGCTGTTGAAACTACAGCTGGAAGAGGCTAAAGCTAAATTACAGAATAAGATGGTCGTAAGACAAAATACACAAATGCAACAAGTCATTGCTCCTCTGACTCATGTACCTGCTATGTCGCCTGTGCAGCCACCACAACCTAGCCCACAACCACTAATTTCTTACACACAGTCACCATTATGCCTCAGCCCAACACAGCACAACAGACATACATACAGTAGCCAAACCAATATCATAGAGGGGGCAACAAAAAAAAAAAAAAAAAAAAAAAAAAAAAAAAAAAAAAAAAAAAGATAGGAGATATGGGGACACCAACAAGGGTTGTTTTGTTGTGTGGAGATTTAAACCACTGGAGAGATCAGTGTCCAGTGAACAGCCAACCTGCGGGGGGTTGGGATCCTCGAAGAGGTGGGGCTGCTGGTCGAGGCAGGCGACCAGAACCAATACAAACTCTCCCGTCATCCCCAGCCCCTAAACCCCGGGGGAACCAGGTGCCCACTCAATTCCCGGTGTGGGACCTGGGGGATGAGGCGGAGACTTATTGACGGGACCCACAGAGAACCAGCAGGGGGGGACAGGCCGAACCCCACTGTAGATAATGGTCAACGCTAGGCCATTAACAGCCTTGGTGAATACTGAGGCCACACTTACTAAAGTCACGAAGGGGGCAGTGACTGATGATATGTTGTCAAGTAAGACAATTGAAGTAATAGGTTCTCTGGGGAAGCAGAAAGATGGCCAGCTACAAAAACCAATACCCGTCACCGTGGCTAACCAGCAACTAAGCCACAGTCTTCTCTACTCAACAAATGTGCCTGTGGCCCTTCTGGGGAAAGATTGATTAGTTAAACTGGGAGCCAGCATATTGGGTTCACCTGATGGGGTTATCATCACCTTCCCTAATGACAGGTCATTTAACTGCTCAAAACATGGGGCGTCATGAGATGGACAGTGGTTACTGTCCACATGCAAGTAGTGGGAGGGTGCTGATATCTACTAGGTGGAGCTGGACAACACAGGCTAAAGCCCTCACAGTTTGGTCTCCCTATACAACCTTTGGAAACCCAGGATTAACCAATTAGGCATTCACTTACCACTATCTGACCCCCTACACTGCACACTGTTCTATAACAGAAACGATAAATTATATTATGAAGATGAATTCTTGTCACTAGTGGGCACAAAATGGGTGTTACAGGGAAAGGGTCTACTAATTGGCAAAGAGGGGGTGGTCACCCAAATTAACTGATGAACAATAAAAAAGGTATGAGATGGCTGACACAGCTTTACCACATGTTTCAGTTGCCATAAATCCAGTGCATGAAGCCGAGGAGTTGGGAACAATGACAAAACCAAAAGTCGCAAATTGAAAAAAAAAAAAAAAAAAAAAAATCTCTAATGTTACGTAAGCCTTACATTAACCATAAAAAAAAAAAAGCCTATAATAACTAACACACTTAGTCATATCAGTTGGGAATTAAACCTAATTTACTTTCTGACATTTCAAAAACAATATAGAATAGTTTCAATTATAAATGCCATACATATAATAACCGACTTTCCTGTGATTGTGCACCTATCACTGAATTGTGTCTAAAAAAAAAAAAAAAAAAAAATTTAAATTAATTAAGGCCTGTCTTGACTGGACTGTAATTGACATCTCCTCCTAGAGTTCTGAGTTTGCTGATGGCTGTTGTTTTAGAGCAGATGATGGAAGTCTGAGGACAGGTTAGGGCATATAAATTGAAAAAGTCTAAATGATACCAATGGTTGAATCACTTAAGTTAGCAAAAGATTTAAGGGTTAACATCTAACTTGAATGCGCATATGTGGGTACAGCTGTACATGTCAAATTGCCACAGTGGCGGAGGTCTGGTTTCTTTACCTCCTTGGGTCGACCTATCTCAGGAACAGAAAATTGTTGAGCATTCCTTTGGTCTGGCTCATTTTCATGGTACTGCCGGCATTAAATATAATTATAGATATGAAAGAAAATTGGCTAAAATCTGTGTACACACTAAAATTAACTGACTGAATGTTTTGCCTATTGCATTAATGTCTATACATTCTTCTGCAACAGGACCCGACTTCACACCTTTTGAGCTTTTGACAGGTCGACAGTATCCTGGCCAGAGTTCTGCGCTGTCCCTGGAAAGCATTTACACCATTGTCACCGCAAATGTATCATGATAAAGTATGTGCTGTGATTAACATGTTTTCTCCGCAGAAAAATTGGCCAACAGAGAGTGAAGCATCTAGGCCTGCAGAAGACACAACACTGTGGGTGAGATTGAAACAACACAAACGAAAATGGTCTAGTCCCAGGTGGTCTGAACCGTTACGAGTCACGGCTAGGACATCCCATTGTGTGCAATTAGCAGGTAAAGGCACAACATGGTATCATTTGTCTGCTTGTATGTTCTGTCCTTCTCCAGACAGGACTTTGGCGGATGTCAGAGTTGACCTCAGGAGAGGTCAAAGAGAGGGAGAAGGAGAAGGAGAAGGAGACACTGAGGAGCCTGAGGAGCCAGAAAGAGAGGGAGAAGGCGGGAAAAGAAGCGGACAAACAGAAGCAGCCCCAGCCCTCGGAACACAGCTAAGCGCAACCCTTGTATTTAAAATCTTGCAACGAACTGGAGACTTGCTTCAGACACCAGAACACATTCCCATTGCACATTGTATAAGTGCTGATTATGCACTAGGAGCTGGGGTAGCTAAACAAATTAGAGACAAATACGGTGTAGAAGAATTGAACACTTCAGTCGCCCAACCAGGGGATTGTATCAAAACTACACACGGTCCACGACAAATTTACCATTTGGTGACCAAATGGTGGTGTAGGGACCTACCCACCTACGAGCATCTCGAGACTAGTCTGAAAAAATTGTGTTACCAGTGTAAGAGGGATCAGAACAAAATATTGGCGATACCAAAATTAGGGTGTGGATTAGACAAATTAGACTACACCAAAGTAAAAGAAATAATTGAGAAAGTATTTAAAGAGGGCCACATTCAGGTAATTCTCCTAACAAAATGAATATAAACAAGATGGTGGTGGCCTGGGGAGTAATGTTGGTGATGATCCTATGGGTAATCTGCCATATGGAATTCGGAGGAACAACAAAGGAAAAACGGAGTGTAAAAGAAGGGGGGGGAACAGGGGTGAGTATTACCTTAGAAAGGGAAGAGGGAAAGGATGGGATGTGGCAGTTTGATCTTTGTCAAGTGATAGATTGTGGGAAGGACCAAGTGGCATGGAGAAAATATGATGTTTATGGGTGTTTGTGGCCATCTACCACCACGCTTCCGAATGGTCCCCATTGTCATACCTGGCATGATGTAAATTGGAAAACAGCCCCAGGATTCACTAGAAAGATATTGAAAAATAGTCGTATGGCCAGACCAGACCACATCCAAAATCGACTTAGGTTGTCTAGGGGATACCAACATAGTTGGGGAGGCTGGAAAAACACGTTGATTATATCACTAAAAAATGGTAATGATGAAACTGACACGTACATCACTCTAGGGGTAGATGTAGAAGGAAAAGACCCACTGGGGTTGATAAAAATCTCCATAAAAAAGCCTAAACCCACAGGGGCGCCAATAATCACAGACCTAACCAAAAACAAAAAGAAAGTAATACAGAGCACTGACTTTAGCAATCTGACCCCACTAGATCTGATGACGCTGGAGACAGGCTATCACGAAACAAATTTATGGTTAGAATGGGTGACAAACGCAGCCGAAGAATTAGGATTTGAGGGGTGCCTAGCTTGTGCAGCAGGAAGGCCACAATTAAATACTGAACCCGCTCCATTACATGATTATGATAGTTGGGGGTACAAATGTATGTTAAAACTAACAAAGGAAAAAAGTCCCAAAAACTGCACTGCACTCAGTAATCTATACCCACCAGCTGGAAATAAGTCATCAATGGGAGTTGCATTAAAAAGAAGAAAGGGTAATTATACCTGTTTCAATTTAACTACCTCCAGTGCGTCCAAAATATTAGTGGGAGCGTTTAAAAGGGAATGGTGTGGACAGATGATTCAGGAAGGCCATGACAAACTAGGGGGATGGGGCAGAGTGGGTTTGTATTACGCGAGTGGAGAAAAGGTGGTATTGGCTAGAATAGAACCCACCATGGAAGGAGTATGTGCTATGATAAGAGTCGCTGTTCCTATGGTCGTGATAGGAAATAGGGCTATAAATGGGCATAAAAACAGGCGAAAAAGGTCAGTAAATAGTGATTTCGATTTAACACGCAATAGCCCCACCTACATAGACGCAATAGGCATCCCCAGGGGAGTTCCAGATGAATATAAATTGGCTGACCAAGTAGCAGCAGGGTTTGAAAATATACCTGTGATAGCAGCATTATTCCCCGTGACCCCAAATAAAAATGTAGACAGAATAAATTACATACATTACAACGTACAAAGGCTGTCAAATCTCACTAGAGATGCTGTGTCTGGATTAAAAGAACAATTGGCTGCTACCTCTCTGATGACTATTCAAAATCGGCTAGCTTTAGACATGTTACTATCAGAAAGGGGCGGGGTTTGTTCTATGTTTAAAGACACGTGTTGCACCGTCATACCAAACAACACTGCCCCTGATGGTTCCGTATCCAGGGCTCTGGAGGGACTAAAAGAATTGTCAAATGAACTGAAAGCTAGCTCAGGGATAGAAAATGCTGTGTCTAAATGGATGTCTGATATGTTTGGGGAATGGAAAGGGGTGATTATTGCTATGTTAACATCAATGGGTATTTTCCTAGGAATTTTGGTGACATGTGGGTGTTGCTGTATTCCCTGTATCAGAAGTTTGATAAATAGGCTGATAATAACTGCAATTGAAAAGAAGGAAAACCCACCTCCTTATCAGATGCCCCTCCTTGCTGCAGCGGAGGGGGATGACGTGATGGAGGAAGTGGAGGAACTATTGGATATAGTGTGATCTCTTTCGAGATCAAGAGAGGGAATTGAGGGAATTATATTTTTGAGGGAATCATATTTTTTAATGTTTTATGCATGTTCAGAATTGATATTAAGTTTTTCATAATTTTGATGTTTTATGTTTGATATTGATATTAAGTTTTGCTATTTTCTTTACTGATGAAATGCTTTGTTTGAAATATGAGCCTATTGCTTTGTTTGAAATGTGAGCCTATCGCTTAAGCTTCGCTTCTAGAGAAACGGGGTTTTTCCACAGAAGTAAGACGAGAGATCTGAGCTCATGGACAGCTGTGCTTTGGTACAGGATGTGGTTTAACACCTGCAAGGAATCAGCCGTATCTCAGTCTGTGTAGGGGTGCATGTGTGTTTTGTGTGTGTGTGTGTTTGCAGGCTACTGGCAGATTCTAACTGGTTGAAATGAGATCTGATGATGGGAAGGCGAATAATGGATTGGAGGCTCATCGAGAGTGGGGAGGAGACAACCAAGAATAAAAGCTATTGTTTTATGTTTGTACGGCAATACTGGAGCGCCCAGTTTGCCTTTTCATGGTGTCTCTTCAGTATTCCTGGGCTCAGCATTGTTGATCTGATCCTTCGTTTATTAAACTTTGATTTCTCGATAAAGCTAAGTTTCCTGCGTCTACTTTCAAGCGAATCCTGAACTCGGGGAGGGAAAAACCATTTTCCTACACTTTGTATTACGATAAATCCCTTTATGATTTTCCTGTTTGTAAGTTCACAAATAAGTCACTCTTGTAAGACACTCTGTAGTTTAAAAGTGTTAAAAATAATGCTAAATATACTAATATATATGTACAAAAAATGTTGTTGTTAAGATAAAAAGTGAGTTTTTGACCAACATATCTTATCCATCAGATAAATAGCTTTAGCATATACTGTAACAACAACTACATTTGATTCAACTCTGAAAACTGGACTGACACTTTCAATTTACTAGAACTTCTATTTAAAGCTGATTCGAAACAATCTACATTGTAAAAGCGCTATCAGGGCTGGACTGGGGCAAAAAAATCAGCCCTGGCATTTTGGGCCAGAGCGGCCCACTAAATTCAATCAAAACGCTATCTATCTATGCACGTCCAATATTTTTATCAACTCATATTCTATAAAACACAAAAGCAATATATATAAAATAAATAAATAAATACAAACTTTAATCTCAATTTAATTTCTGTATACGGTCCATAAAGATTTTTGTTGAGTTCTAAAAAATACACTATTCATTCATTTATTTTTCTTCGCATTAGTCCCTTACTTATCAGGGGTTGCCCCAGTGGAATGAACTGCCAACTATTCCAGCATGTTTTATGCAGCAGATGCCTTTCCAGCCACAACCCAATATTGGAAATCACCCATACACACTCATTCACACACACTCATACACTACAGCCAATTTAGCTTATTCAATACACTATTCACTCAGCCTATATTCAATAATAAACATAACAAAAACTGCCTGCTAATAATGCATGGGTAAATCTTCAAAGGGAACAGTGTACTTTATAACCTCATTCACCTGATCCTGCTTGCTGTTTCACTAAATAAACAATGAAAACATAATATAAGTAAAATTTGTTTCATTTTGATATTATGATTAACAGACACCAAACAGCCTCGTGTATCTGCATATTTATATGAGCGTCATCTTCACTCTGCATATTTATAACAAAACAGGGATTAAATATAACTGCCTCCTTTCATTTCACCCCGCCTCTTTTGCAGAATATTAGTTTTAATAATCAATAATGGCCATTATAAAAGTATAACGTACAATTAATTTAAACGATAAAGGTAAGCAATCAGTCAAAGTGCAGAATCAGTGTATGTGGTTACATAAATTAATATATTAGCTTATCTTTGCACTCAGCCAATACAGTTACCTGTGAACAAGCGATTCAAAAGACATAAGAGTTGTTAGATAGACAACAAAATGAATTCAATATCTCGTTTAACAACTATAGTGAGATGAGATCATCCAGCAGATGAACTGTCTGACATGCACTATACTCTCACCTGGGGTTTATGCTCACCCGCTGAACTACTGGCTGCAGCTCTGGGCAGAGAGTGTGTGGTCACGTGATTTGCGTTTTTAGCCGTGTACTAGAATGAACGGAGAACTTTTCAGAATCGCTAAATGAAACGCCGGTGTATTTCTCGTGATTTCTCTGCACCTCCCTTGCGTTTTTTCTCTCGATTCTCGACTATTTTGACAAATACACACAGACGACGCACGCTCACACAGAGTCCAAAATAGGAGTTTGTGATTGGGCCAGCCCAATGTCAATACAGAAAAGAGCCAATGGGCTGCAGAGTGTCACATGGGCCGGCCCGGTCTGTCTGTCCGGGAAAAAAAGCATCTTACTTTCAGAGAGTCACAGATCACAGCAGCGTCAACTAATAAGGCAGTAAAAAAAGATAGGGTGCTAAGCCTTTTATGGGCCGATCAGATCATAAGACGATGATCAGCCCGGTCCAAAAAGTATGTCGGACCAGCGGGAAAGTGCCTGGTCTGCCAGATGGCCAGTCCGCCCCTGAGCTCTATAGAAATAAACTAATTGAATTGATGATCAGTGTTGCAACATCAGCCAAAGTCTTGACCTTATTGTGACAATTGAATCATCAAAAAGCGAACAGATTGGATAAAATGTTAAATTTAAATGTACCATAGCTACAGAGCAAAACAGAGAGAGCACACAGTTCGGATTTCTGATACCTGTTGAACTTGATCAGCAAGAATGGCATCATTCATTACTAAAACAATTATAAATAGCACAGAATAATAACTCTTTAGATTATGTATTCTGCAGTGGGTGTATGAAAGGAGTGGTTAAAGTATCTATACAACTTTCTTTTCACAAAGAAGAACAAATCTGGAGTGAACACACAAGGTTTGTGCACCTTCAAAATATTTACAGTATTTTCTAACATCAGATATTGTTTTTGCTTTTAAGCAGTGAGTTCCCTCTGTTAATATATTTTATAATTTTTTTCTTTCCTCAAAGAATTCAGCGCGAGATTAAAAAGTGTTGGTAAGTGATTACACTTTGTAAAAAAGCCATTGTTTAGTTTGTGCACATTTAAAAGAGGTGTAGGCTACAACGATTATGTCCTCTCTGATTTAAAAGAAAAGGTGTGGCCATTTAGCGAGTCACGTGATCGCGAATCAATTCAGTTCAGAATCAACCGGTTAATGCGACCTCTGGTCATAACAGTAATTAGTGCAACACAATTCTTCCTAACATTTTATGGTCCTTCGAGCCGGATGCACAACCAGCTAAGTAGCGATGTCCAAACCAGGAGAGAAAATGTTAGATGATGAAGTAGTTCGCCCACGTAGAATTACTAGGCCGCCTTCATATTTCCAAGACTATGAGTTTGGTTTTGCTCAAACACAGCATACATTTGCAAATGAGAAGGTTAGTGCAGTAACGATTACTGATGTTATTTCTTTCATCCGTGAAATCAGAGGCAAGATGTGCAACGCATTTCAGAAATAATCTCTAATTTACCTGTGTTAGATATGCTACAGTTTTCTGATGGGGAGTTTGACGGATCTGCTATTCCAATAGCTGCTAGGAGGATATCTTCCCCTCATTATGGGCAAAGTTCTGATCAACCTGAATGACCCCCTCCAGTGCCCCCTAGAGATTAGTCTCTGCATGTGTATAATGATAGTCGATAAGACCTCATTGAAGATCTCATACATCGTCGAAAAGAAACAGGAAGACTGAGGCCCCGTTTACACTAGTGCGTTTTAGTTTTAAAATGGCGTTGTAGAATGAAAACGATCCGCGTCCACACTCGCGTTTTACCCAGCGTTTCTGAACAGCTCTCCGTCCACACCAAAACGCTGAAAACGCACATCACGTGACCACACACACACTCTCGGACAAGCGCTCCAGCATTTCTACCCAGATGAGAGCTCTGCTTGTCGGACTGCTCATCACGCATCTCCCGCTGGAACTAATCTCACTATATTTGCTAAACGTGATATTTAATTCATGTTGTTGTCTTTATCTAACGACATAGGCCAATTCCCTGACTTTGGTCATTGGAATCTATTAAGTTACTTGTTCACGGGTAACATGTTTTGGTTAAGCGCAAAGATAAGCTAATGATTAATCCAGGTACATTGACTGATCGCTTGCCTTTATTTCCTACAATGTATAAACTTGTTGTATGTTATACTTTTATAATTATCGATTATTAAAACTGATATTCAGCGAAAAGAGAGGGTGTGTTTCGTATTTTCACTGAAATTGAAAGGAGGCAGTTGTTATCGGCTCCGTTTTGTTATAAATATCCACACAGTGAAGATGACGCTCATGCAGCACGGCGCCTCAACATTTCTGCTGTCTGTTAAGTTGCTAATATTAAAAAGAAAATAGGCAGTTCCTTAAATCATGTTTACATTTTATTGTTGAGAAAGTGAAACAACGTAGCCAAGGTGATGTGAATGAAGTTATAAAGTACACTGTTCCCTTTGAAGATTTACCCGTGTCCTCAGTATAGTCTGTTTTACATATCAAACTGAGAAGGGGGAGACTGCAGCCTTGATCAAACTTGCGAAGTCTTAACTTACAAGAAGAGGATGCGAGACTGAACTGTGTGTGGGCTACTTAATATTGAGGAAAAGCCCCAATCAGATAGGCGAACGTTTGCAGCCCCGCCTCCGTTTTCAGATGTCTCCGTCTTTCCCCATCCACACTGAGACGGAGCAGCAGCGTTTTAGAATGAAAACGGCCTCTCCAGCGTTTTCAAAAAGCTCCGTTTTCGGCGCTCGAGAACTCCGGCGTAGTGTGGACGGATGGCGTAACTGTAGCAAAACTTATGCGTTTTCAAACTAAATTGCACTAGTGTAAATGGGGCCTGAGTGGTAATCCAATACATTTAGGTCAGGCAACACCCTAATTCACTGAGCCCCCATTGTAGAGAGGGAACTTATGCCACATGCATATGATTATCATAATCAGTCTAATCCATCTAATCGGCTATATGATGAATCTGAGATATTTCCCAATCGCTCGTCAACCCCCTCAAGATCCAAGTCATACTTCTGCTGACTCATATAAATGTAATTCACATTCAGAGTATCGGAGTATTCAGAGTAAAGGGTGAGAGTTTCAGTGCAATGTAAACAAAAGATATGTTAGATGAATTATTACAAATTATTAAAATCCTTATGCATGTGCGAACGCAGATAATAACAACCGTTCATTTAAAGAGCCCATATTATACATGAAATAGGGTCATATCTTGGTTGTAAGGGTCTCCAACAACAGTCTAATATGCATGCAAGGTCAAAAAACACTTTCATGGTCTTATGATCTGCATTTATTTTTACCTAATTATCCCAGCGACTCCTTTATGAATGTCCAGTGATTCATTTGTTCCCAAACCCCTCCTTAGCGTTAAGCTAATCTGTGCTGATTGGACCAATGACAGTCTATCGCGATTGGTCGACCAAAATGCCCAATAGCTAATCAGCAATATAAAAAGTAATCACAGTTCATACACGCTCGATAGTGTAGGCATGGACTTTAGCTGCCACACACACACAAAAACACACACACACCTCTGGACGACAACGCTCCCGCTTTCGCCCGCACCCGCCAGGTTTAGCCTGAACCTGACCGCTCCCGCTTATATGAAGAATTTGTTGTCCCGGTGCCCGACCCGCCCCGTTTTCTGCCCGCCGCGCCGGATCCCGCTAAAGAGCGGGGGAGAACAAAACCAAAAATCACCCAGCTATACAGTCCAGACAGCCAAGCTGTCTGTATAAACACACACGCAGCACCAAGCACACACACACAGACAAAGTTCTCTCTCTCTCTCTCTCTCTCTCTCTCATACACACACGTGCGCACTAACACACACACACAAGCACCAAGCAGACACACAAGCAAAGCTCTCTCTCTCTTTCTCATTCGCATAGCAATATCCGTGATATTGCTAGACAGCCCACTCCCGTCCCAAATTAAACCCGTTACCGACCGCTCCCGCGATTTATTCGGAAAATGCAGACCTCTATCACGGAGCTCTGTAAACAAAGCAGCACGCGTCGCGTTTTTAACGTGACTTTGCACGTGATAAGAGAATATAGCCTGTTAACCTGATACAGTACACACGGTTACAAGTAACAAATCACAACTAAATACATTTGCAAGCTAGAGTCAACGAGGTAACTTTAATCGCACGTACTTACACTTGAGAAATGGAGGAAGAAACCCATCCTGACGTCCATCAGTAAGTTAACTTACTCTTTACTGATCCTTGCTTTAACAAACGCAGATGAAGTATTCTTTGTAGCATGTAGTTTCCAGAAGTTTCCAGTAGTTTCCAACTGCTTGTTTATAATGCTGATGTTTCATCTTTGGGTAGACCCTCGATAATATCCATCTGCAGTGTGACTTCAATCGACCGGCATGTTTGTGTGTGTGTGTTTGTGGATGTGTGTGTGTGTGTCTGGGTTTCTGCGTCAGAGGGCGGGGCCTCAGGTTTGAAATCTCCCGGGTTTGCGCGTGCACGTGAATAACTTGGTTTCGTTCAGACGTCATGGCGAAACACCTAATGACTCGGTATCAAGGCGACTTGTTTGAAGCACTATGAGTCGACTCTTTTATAGATGAATAAACCGTTTTAAACACTGTATTCTTACAGATTTAAGCCTTAGCTGGATACTTCACTTCACTTAGAGTTGTGTTACACACTACATGGAGGGGAATTTTCAAAAACCCATAATATGGGCTCTTTAAATACTTAGCTAATATAAAGCTTAAATTTACATTAGACATGATAACCGTGAAACCATGATTATTCTTCAGACTATAATCGTACAACCATATCTATAATCTTTGCATCCAATAATGTTAAGCAGTTTAAAGCATAACACATGAATGTGTCTGAATGTAGAAGAAGCCTATAAGCAATGCTTTGTCTTGTTACACGGTTGTGCTTCATTCATTTATTTAACTACAACTGTTTATTAACAACTGTTTATTAAGTTGGATGGATGGGGCAACCATTACTGCATCCAAAATGGTGAAAAGCCTTGGAGTAACGATTGATGACCAACTAAACTTCTCTGACCACATTTCTAGAACTGCTCGATCGTGCAGATTTGCACTCTATAACATCAGAAAGATCCGACCCTTCTTATCTGAACATGCAGCTCAACTCCTTGTTCAAGCTCTTGTTCTCTCCAAACTGGATTACTGCAACTCTCTACTAGCTGGGCTTCCAGCTAACTCTATCAAGCCTCTTCAACTGCTCCAGAATGCAGCAGCACGAGTTGTCTTCAATGAACCTAAACGAGCACATGTCACTCCGCTGCTAGTCCGTTTGCACTGGCTGCCAGTTGCTGCTCGCATCAAATTCAAAACTCTGATGTTTGCCTACAAAGTGACTTCTGGCCTAGCACCTTCTTATCTGCTCTCACTTCTGCAGATCTATGTGCCCTCCAGAAACTTGCGTTCTGTGAATGAACGTCGCCTCGTGGTTCCATCCCAAAGAGGGAAAAAATCACTTTCGCGAACTCTCACGCTCAATCTGCCCAGTTGGTGGAATGAACTCCCTAACTGCATCAGAACAGCAGAGTCACTCGCTATTTTCAAGAAACGACTAAAAACTCAACTATTTAGTCTCCACTTCACTTCCTAATCTGCAATTGCCTCTTTGAATATCACACTAACTGTACAAAAAAAAAACAAAAAAAAAAAAAACTAATACTACTAATACTTCCCTTCTTAGACTTTACAGACCTGAAACTTGCCTTTAGTACTTATTCATTGTTGCTCTTAGTTGTGTAAATTGCTTCCTTGTCCTCATTTGTAAGTCGCTTTGGATAAAAGCGTCTGCTAAATGACTAAATGTAAATGTAAATGTAAGTTAAAGGTTTGATAGTGATAAGAACTAGAAGTGGCGATGAGGTCTTGAAGTATTCTGAGGAGGTCTTTAAAAAGACTTAAAAAGGTGTTGAAATTTTCTTAAGGATTCCTGCATACTGTATACCTTGTGTAATTACCAATCATTAAATTTCTGTATAACCATGATTTGTTGTGTCCTGTTAAACCTCATTAAATGGACTGAAATGTCTTTCTTACTCTTGTACCATAAAAAAAAAATTAATAATTTTGATTATATGTGCTTAATGAGCAGGCTTGAGAAGATTAAAGATGTATTCTGGTGTGTGGAGGATCTTGTGTGCAATGAATTTACTGTAAGTGGCGATTAATTGTTATGGTGCATTATAATTACCATAAGGCAACACGGTGGCTCAGTGATAAGTGGTAATGCTCAGTTGGCGTTTCTGTATGGAGTTTGCATGTTCTCCCCATGTTAGCATTGGTTTCATCAGGGTGCTCCAGTTTCCCCCACAGTCCAAAGACATGCCGTATAGGTGAATTGGGTAAACTAAATTGGCCGTTGTGTTTGAGTGTGTATGTGAATGAATGTGTATAGATGTTTCCCAGTACTGGGTTACAGCTGGAAGGGCATCCACTTTTTTAAAACATGTATGCTGGATAAGTTGTCAGTTCATTCTGCTGTGGCGACCCCTGATAAATAAAGGGACTAAGTTGAAGGAAGATGAATTAATTTATTATTGCCATATTTAAATGGTGCCAAATTTTGCATGAGCCTGCGTGGGAAAGTAAAAATGAAAAGAGAAAATAATTTGATCACAACTAGTTAATTGTTAAAATTAGCTCGTTTTTTTTGCACAGCAAATTTTTTGCTCATCTTTCACATTTTCACAGTGTGTATATAAAAAGGTATATCTGCTTAATGTTTGACAGTGCTTTTTACTGGATGTTACAATATATATCGTTTACAGAGGTGAAAGGCAAGTTTAAGCAATTTTAACATTAACATTTTAGAGAACAATTAAGGTCCTTTTTAAAATTATGCTGTTAGGCAAAAGTAACAGAGTGCAAAATAACAAAATTCTGCAAATTAAAATGAAATAAATTTAAGTAAAGATGTGTGGATTAACCAAAAAAAAAAAAAAAAGTCCTCAATATAAGCATTAGATTTCATGCTTGCTGATAGTGGCACCTAGTGGCCAAGAGTAGTACCGGAAGCTAATTTAAGCTAGCCCGCTCTCAGTTCAATTCAATATTTGATAAATGTTTTTATAATTGACAAATGTATTGCAAAAGCATTTATAAAGTGTCATTAAAAAGAACACACCTATACATTTGATACAACAAAACAAAACAGAGAAAACAGTAAATAGTAGTAATAGTAGGCTTCTAGAAAAAAAAATAATAATAATAATAATAATAATAATTAAATAAAAAACTATTTAAACAAATCAGAACAAATTGTACATTTAACAATTAACATATGGATAAAAAGCTACTTTAAGCTATCTCTCTCTCTCTCTCTCTCTCTCTCTCTTACACACATATGCACGATGTGATATGTATAAATATGAATGACTGTATTTACATATTTATTTACTGTATAGCATTCAACTGGACTTTGAACTCTTATATACACAATATATATTTCTAAAAAGTTTCTATATTTTACCATAAGATGGCAGCATAAGCTCACATAATATGCATTTTTGTGTGACGGTGCTTTGTATAAAAAAATAATCAAACATTATAATGTTAGTTACATAATGTTATATTGATTTAAATTATATATAGTTACATTTGATAAATAAATGATGAGGAGAGAAGATGAATCTCATTAATCTAATAAGTCCTAAACCTGTAGATTCTGCTCATGTGGACAACAATAAAAACAATATACAGCATATAATAATTGAGGGTCTCTGATACTTAAACTAACACACAATGCATCTCAAAACAAACATATAAAAATTTTTATAGACTTGTAAATATAGCATATATATTTACAGACATATTTAATATACAGTTGAAGACTAATTTCTAATAATTGAAGTCTTCGCCATGATGGAAGTGCATAACATTTTTCTAGTTATTTTTCAAGATACTATAATTCATCTTAAAGTGCAATTTAATTTTTAACTAGGTTATTTTAACTAGGCAAGGTAGATTATTTATGCAAACCACTTTACAACACTAAGATAAAAAAATCTTAAGGGGGTTTGAGGTGGCTTAAAACATTGACCTTACCTATTTCCCCCCTCAGACAAATTATAAGTAATATTTTCTTCAGAAGAAATATGTAAATGGAAGTAATGATTTGTTTGTTAAACATTACTTGGAAAATATTTGAAAAAATTATAATAATTTCATAGGAGACCTAATTATTTCTGTAAATGGAAGTATGCACATGGTCTGCAACAATGCTCAAGTAGGTGGCAAAGTAACATAACATGATTGACAAGTCCCAAGGGTTTCCAGAACATTACCCAAAGCATCACTCTGCCTCCGCCAGCTTGCCTTCCTCAAATAGTGCACTGATGCCATGTGTTCCCCTGATAAAGTTGGCTCATTTGGCAGTGGACAGGGGTCAGCACAGGCTCTCTGACTGGTCTGCTGCTAAACAGCTCCATACCCAACAAACTGTGTTCCGACTCCTTTCCATCAGAACCAGCATTAAAGGATTAGTTCACCCAAAAATGAAAATTATGTTTTTAATTACTCAACGTCATGTTGTTGCAACCCCCTCAGACCTTCGCTCATCTTCTAAACACTAATTAAGATATTTTAGATGAAATCCAAGAGCTCCCTGCAACCGAGAAATATTCAAAGTGTAGAAAAGGGACCAAAAACATTGTCAAGATGTTCTGTAGTTAATTTCTAATCATATAAACAACTTTTGGGCAGCCAAAAACTGTAAATACAACACATCTTTATCTTCTCTTTTTCGTCAGGTTGTGCTTTTACTGCAGGCAAAACATAGTAATGCTCATGGTAAATGCACACCCTGGTCCTGGCATTAGTATCTGGATGTAGCCTTTATGATGCAAGCTGAGATTGCATATCTCAGAGATGCAAAGTCATATATATATTTCAGAGTTAGGTTTCTTCTCAATTTTATGTGGCGCAGAATTAATCAGTCAATTCTGATTTTGTGTCTCTTTCTGGTCTTTCCTGCTGTCAACAGAGCAATCCGGCGAAACGACAAAGAAAGCTGATCCTGATTGGTCCTCGTGCGTGCATTTGAAATGCTGATTGGCTCACAGAAATCTTATAGACCCAAGCTAAAGTATGACTTTGTAGGTAAAACCTTTTCTTTTTTTTTTTTAATTCAATTCAATTCAGCTTTATTTGTATAGCGCTTTTACAATGTAGATTGTGTCAAAGCAGCTTCACATAAATGGTCATAGTAACTGGAACAGTGTGGTTCAGTAACTGGAACAGTGTGGTTCAGGTTTTAGTGTTTAAGTTCAGTTCAGTTCAGTTTAGCTCAGTTCAGTGTGATTTAATCATTACTGAGAGTTCAAACACTGATGAGCAAATTCATCGATGCGTAGCTCTACCAATCCTGAACCATGCGAGGCAGTGGCGACAGCGGAGAGGGAAAAAAAACTTCACCTGATGGGAGTGAAGAAAAAAAACCTTGAGAGAACCAGACTCAGTTGGGCACGACCATTTTAATTTCTCCGCTGGCCAAAAGTCTTGTGCAGAACTTCATTCGCCGTGGTTTATGCTGGAAGATGGCCTCAATGAAGACTCGTCTGTCCCTGGAGCGTCGCTGGGTCAGACTCATGTTCTCCACTCCCCACGACCATCAGCGCAGCAGCAGCTCAGGATATGGCCTGGTCCCGGATATGGAATCCTTGGGATCATCACGTCGCTGGTCTTGGATCCAATCAGTGACTCCGCCGTCGCTGGTCTTGGATCCAATCAGTGACTCCGCCTAATCTGAGGACCTCGGGATGAGTAGTCCCAGGTAAAAATAGAGAATAAAGAAAATAATTAGCGTAGCTGCTGTTCATAGTGTATATAAGCTGTATGCAAGATTTAGGCCCAATAAGTAATAATTCTGTTTTGTCGGAGTTTAAGAGAAGAAAATTGTTGGTCATCCAGTCTTTGATACACTCAGTTAGTTTAAAAAGTTCAGACGTCTCGTCAGGTTTAGTTGAAATATATAATTGAGTATCATCTGCATAGCAGTGAAAGCTGATTCCATGTCTTCTAATAATGTCTCCCAGAGGTAGCATGTAAATTGTAAACAGTAAAGGGCCTAAAACTGATCCTTGAGGCACCCCATACTTTACTGGGCACACCCCATACTTTACTTTTAAATAAAGTCTTAAAATGTAACCAACTTATAAAGAAAACATCACATAAATAAGTTGTCAGTTAATAAGAATATGTGAATAACTCAATTTTGACAAAAATGTCAGATAGAACCTTATAATTCTAAGATGACGATTTGTGGCGAGCCACTGGACAAACTGGTAACAACAGAGAAGCCGTCTATATGGAGGTAAGCGGTTAGCTAGTAGTGCGAAATGGAACAGAAGCTGTCAGTGACATCATACCGCATCGTATTGTTCGTTTTAAAGACAAAATGCAACCATACGTACCTCTGATTACATAATTTTCACCCTCCAGAATTGTAGACGGGGGTAAGCTTTTACAATGAGTCTGTGTTGCATCACCATCATCCATTCACCACTATCTTTCTTTTAATATATACTGACCACTGAAAACTGGGAACATTCAAGACACAATTTAGCTCTTGTCAAACTTGCTCAAATTCTTACCCCTGCCAATTCTTTCTTGCTTCTCACACATGAACTTTAGAGGACAAAATGTTCACTTTATGTCTAAGATAACCTGCCAACTAACAGGTGCCACTATAAGAAATAGTGCTATTCACCTCACTTCTTGGCGGTCATAAATGATGCATATTGTAATGTTAAAGCTAAAAAGCTGTATAGCCCAAGTACTCTGATCATTCCCTTTTTTGCATTAAAAGGCATTTTAGAGATAAGAATCACAGAAAGACCGTAAGAGTCACACTAATGGATACAACGAAGCAAATGTTGAATACGTCTATCGACTAGCACTTCGCATTTGGCTTCAGATTTCCTTTCTAAGGGCTCGTCATTAAGCCCTCCTTACGGCACCATATTTCACCCCGATGGATCGAAGCGCTTGACCATTCTCTATGTCGAACAAGGTGCCCCTCTTGCTAGAAGTCATTTCATTTCCACAAATGGCTGCATCACACTGTGACGGTGGGTTAAAAAAGGTGTTTAAATGGAGTTGAGTCTGTATTGATCTGGGAGACCGCACAGCTTTCACTGGCCTCGATACGACACCAGGAAGGACTCGGAGGCCACTCTATTGATCAGCCTTGAGACGGTGAGTGGTGGTTACATTGAATCGTCTTCTTTCACACTGTCAGCTGTCAGGTGCCACACTGAGGGTAATTAACCCAACAGTTTAATGAACTGCTTCAGATGACACTATATAAACAGCATGACTGTACCACTGACATGCGGCAAAACTGAGCTCTTTATATTTAAAACACTGAAAATTAAATCAAGGAAGAAGCTTTATCTAAAATACAGTTCAGAGAAATTAATGGATGATTCCTTAGGGGGTAATTATAGGTGTATAAGCAATCATTATGTATACAGTTAAAGTCAGAATTATTAGCCCCCCTTTGAATTTGTTTTTCTTTTTCAAATATTTTCCAAATGATGTTTAACAGAGCAAGGAAACTTTCACAGTATGTCTGATAATATTTTTCTTCTGGAGAAAGTCTTATTTGTTTTATTCCAACTAGAATAAAAGCAGTTTTTAATTTTTTAATAAGCATTTTTTTTTTAAAAGGACAAAATTATCAGCTCCTTTAAGTTATATATTTTTTTCGATAGTCTACAGAACAAACAACTGTTATACAATAACTTGCTTAATTACCCTAACCTGCCTAGATAATTTAATTAACATAGTTAAGCCTTTAAACGTCACTTTAAGCTGAATATATTGAAAAATATCTAGTAAAATGTTATTTACTGTCATCATGGCAAAGATAAAATAAATCAGTTACTAGACATGAGATATAAAAATTATTATGTTTAGAAATGTGCTGAAAAAATTCTCTCTAAGGGGCTAATAATTCTGACTATATATATATATATATATATATATATATATATATATATATATATATATATATATATATATATATAAATATAATATATACTTTCATATTTTATGCTTTCTAAAGACTGCATTTATTTGATAAATGACAGTGAAAGTGTAATGGTATTAAATTGCAATTACAAAACATAATAGCATTTTTTCTATTTTGATATATTCTAAAACCTAAAAATAAATAAAGAAAACAAAACAAATAAACAAATAAATAAATAAATAAATAAATAAATAAATAAATAAATAAATAAATAAATAAATAAATAAATAAATTTTAAATTACATCAAAGAATAAACTACTTCAGTTACAGGCATGCACAAATAAGGACAATTTTTTTGGTGTGTGTTCTATGTACTTGTTTTGGTACGGAAACAAGACACATTTCTAGTTTCAATATTTTTGGTTCTTGTAAATGCTGTTGTTTTTTGACCAGTAAAAATGTGCACAATTTCCTCATGGAGCTACATTAAAATCCCAATATCTCTGGAAATTAAGAATTTAGGGCATTACATTTTAAGACACACACATATAAAAATATCTTTAGAGTCACAGGCAAGAAAATATCAAGACACAAGATACAAATAAATTATTTAAATGTTTTTTTCCCCATTTTTGAACTGTCACTTTTGGAAAATAATTCAACAGAATTTACTTATAAACCCTACCAACTTCTGTGCAGAAAACAAACAAATTTACGCTGTTATCTTTGCCTTTACCTATTTTTATGGTATTTATTAAGATATTTATTATCTAGCTGTAGAAAAAGCCAGATCCAATTAGTAAATTCTATAAGATTGGTTTACCTAATATCAGGGGGCAAAATTAATGCAGCTCCATAATCCTTATAATAGATTGATTAAAAATAAGCATTTAAAGCACATATAATTTTTTAAATATTACAACATACATCTTGTTTTTGTTTGTTTCGTTTAACTAATAAATAGCAAATCACACAGTTTATTATTTCAATTATGCTAAAAGAATGTAATCGAAATGAATGGAAATCATTATTATGTATTGGAATACATTTTAGGCCTAGATATATATTTTTTTGAGTGTAGTGAGAGCATTTAAATATTAGGAAAGACACTAAAGTAATGAGTAAGGAATTTAACAATATAAGAAGTAACTAATTATTTATTAAGCCACTAAAGGGTTGTCTTGAAATGATTACTAGTATTTATTTCTGCTTTTCCTTTGCACTGAAGTTACTCTCCCAAATCTCTTTTACTTTCTCTCTTTTATTTTCACAATTTTATTCTCCAGGTTTGTTTCTTGCTCACGATTTATGCTGTGAATTCATCCTGAAACATGTCTTGCTAATGTGAAAGACACAAATGAAGAACATTCTAGATCCTGCAAAACATCAAAGATGCGTCTCTCAGCAAAGCAGCCATCAGGCCCATGATGAAAGAGCACAGAGCAGGGGTTTATGTGGCAAACAGAAAAAAAGGCAGCGAGTAGGAGGGTGACAAAAAGGTGGATACATTAATGTCTGAAAAAGAGAGAGAGAGAGAGACTATATTGTGCGCAGCTGACCATTAGATGCTACATCCAGCAGACAGAAAGAGAGAGACAGAGAGACATAAAAAAAGAAGAGAGGATCAATTAGAGAGAAAATGTCTATAATGACTAGCAGGAGGGAGGCAGTGAAAGATGTGGGTGAGGAAGAGCAAAGAGAAAACGGGAAAAACAACAGAAGTGTTTAGTGTGCGCTTGCTGTCGGATGCAGGGACTCGGGCCAAAAGGAGCCGAGGTCTTTGTTTGTCTGAATGTGTGCTTAATGGCTTCCTTTCAATTCACTGTCTGCAGCCCTACTTTTGATCACACGTGTCTGTCAAATAAGTTTTTGGCCCCTAATTGTAGAGAGATGCCTTGTTTATATATTCCAAAAGAGTAAATGATGCTGCATTTTTAAAAATGTGCTATGGCCACATGGCAGCATCATTATAGAGAAAGGCAAGCCCAGGATATGCTGCAACACACTCACTAAAGAAAAAGTGAGAGATGTTGTTATTGTGAGTCAATGTGTATATCATTAAATTGACAAGAAAATGTGCATATATGGTTAATATTGCACAGTTTTATCTTATACTTATTGTTTGTTGAGATAATCATTTAATAAAAATAAATGTATATTCTATTGAGCACTAAAAATGGACTGAAATTTTGCAATTAGGCTTGAAATTAATTTAATCTTATTGAATAAACAATCTGCAAATATAAAAATATTAATTTACTAGTGATAGTGATACATGGATGGATGGATAGATGGATGGATGGATGGATGGATGGATGGATGGATGAATGGATGGAAGGAAGGAAGGAAGGAGGGATGGATGGATGGAATGATAGATGAATGGAGTGATAAAATGATGGAGTGATGGATGGGTGGATAGAGTGATGAAGTAATGGAGTGATGGATTGAGTTACAGATGGAAGAAGGAGTGATGGACTGAAGAGAGTATAGATGGAAAGATAAAGTGATGAAGTGATGGATGGTTGGATGGAGTGGTGGGTAGATGGAGTGATGGCTTGATGGATGGAGTGATGGCTGGATGGATGGAGTGATTTATGGATGGACACAGAGATGGAGTAAAAGAGTGATGGATAGAATGATGAAGTGATGGAGTGATGAAATGATGGAGTGATGGATGGATGAAGTGATGGATGGATAGATGGCATGATGGATGAAGGGTGGAGTGATGGATGGAGTGATGAAGTGATAGAGTGATGGATGGATGGATGGGTGGATGGATGGAGTGATGAAGTGAAGGAATGATGGAGTGATGGATGATTAGATGGATGGATGGATTGAGTGATAGATGGATGGATAAACGGATGGAGTGAGATGGATGGGGTGATGGATGGATGGATAGAGTGATGGACGGGTGGATGGACTGATGAAGTAATGGAGTGATAGATGGATGGAGGGCTGGAGTGATGGATGAAGGGAGTGATGGATGAATGGAGTGATGAAGTGATGGATGGATGGATAGAGTGATGGACGGGTGGATGGACTGATGAAGTAATGGAGTGATAGATGGATGGAGGGCTGGAGTGATGGATGAAGGGAGTGATGGATGAATGGAGTGATGAAGTGATGGATGGATAAATGGAGTGATGGATGGAGTGTTGGCTGGATGGAGTGATAAAGGGATGAATAGATGGAGAGATGGATGGAATGATAAAGGGATGGAGCAATGGAGTTATGGATGGATGGAGTGATAGAGGGATGGAGTGATTAAATGATAGAGGGATGGATGGAGTAATGAATGGATGGATACATGGATGAAGTAATGAAATGATACAGTGATGGAGGGATGGATGGAGTAATAAAGGAACTGATGGATGGATAGATGGATGGAGTGATGGATTGATGGAGTAATGGAGTAATTGATGAATGGATGGATGGATGGAGTGATAAATGGATGGAAGGAGTAATTGACTGATGGATAGAAGGATGGAGTGATGAATGAATGGAATGATGGATGGATGGATGGATAGATAGAGTGATGGAGGGATGGATAGAAGGATGGAGTGTTGGATGATGGATGGAGTGAATGGTGGATGGATGGAGTGACAAGTGGGTGGATGAATGGAGTGATTGGTGGATGGATAGATGGAGTGATGGAGGGATGGATGGAAGGATGGAGGTTTGGATGGATGGATGGATGGATGGAGTGTTGAATGGATGGATGGATGGATGGAGTGATTGGTGGATGGATGGAGTGATAGGTGGGTGGATGGATGGAGTGATAGGTGGGTGGATGGATGGAGTGATAGGTGGGTGGATGGATAGAGTGATTGGTGGGTGGATGGATGGAGTGATGGGTGGGTGGATGGATGGAGTGATGGGTGAATGGAGTAATGGTGATGGAGAGATTGTCTGGTTACCGTGTGGCAATTGAAAAAAACTTAATTAAACTTAAATGAATTAACTTTATATTAGATCTATTCTCACTATGTCCCCTTTAAAGTCAGCTGACTATGTAGAACCTTAATGCAGTTCACAGGGTTTTGCACCAGATTTTGTGTGTGTGTTCTCATCATTAGTATCCTCCACCTAATATCTCTCCTGGCAGATTTGTCAGGGTTAGGGGACTGGCTGTCTACCCCTTTTTGTGTTCATTAAAAAAAGTCTCATCCTTGCTCTCCTACATTTAGTTATCAGGCCCGGCGAGTCTTCCAGTTCTCTCTCGCTGCTCAGATGACTGCATTAGGAAGCACCTTTAAAGATAATTGCTTAATTGGAGCCTTTTCATTTGCTGTCAGCATATGAGGGGCCGTGAATGGCTCAGATAAGACTGTAATTATGTGGCCAGCTTCGATATCCACTTTCGCAAGAGAAGGATGCTGACAAGCGGCTCTCATGGTCCAAAGTCGCTCGCCACAGCCTGTCATAGAGCCCGAGACACAAAAGAAGATGAGTGGGAGAGAGAAGAAAGGCTTGGGAGAACATTAGAGAGCAAAGGAGAAGGGAAAGGGGAGAAATGGGGTCTCGCAGGCGTATAAAAACACATGTGATTAGTGAGGGGACAGACATGCTATTAGCCGAGACCATAAAAGGCAGAGAGATCATATGGTCAGACGAGCTATTACAAGGGATCAGATGGATTGAAAGCACCCTGTGATTGATTAAGACTGAAGGGAAAGGAAGGCATGGCATTTAAAAGGAAAAAAGTAGACTCTGACAACCATTAAATTTGCTGGAGTTCACCAAGTCATTGTTGGGATGGACGTTGGTTAATCATATTGATACTGTAGCTGATGCATTAGCAAAAATAAAAAGTTATATTTGGGGCTTTGGTTTATTTTCATTTTTCGTTCTAATAACTGATTTATTTTATCTTTGCCATGATGACAGCACATAATATTTGACTAGCTATTTTTCAAGATACTTCTATACAGCTTAAAGTCACATTTAAAAGTTAAACTAGGTTAATTAGGTTAACTAGGCAGGTTAGGGTAATTAGGCAAGTCATTATATAATGATAGTTTGAAGGAAAACTTCCTTGATCTTTTAAACGAACATCATTAGAGATGAAAAAAATAAAAAATTAAAATTCAAAGTGGGGCTAATAATTCTGACTTCAACTGTATATGGCATTTTTATTTCATTACAATAATGCATCTCTGTAAATTGGCTAAGGGAACTGATTTAGATTTTATACCAGTGCCAGGGTGGCAGATGGGGTGACAATGCTCTTTCTCAGCACAGATCTAAACCAGCAGCAAGGATACACTAAATTCAGCATGACCTTTTATATTTAGACAGACAGAGAAAAAAAAAATAAAAAAAATAAAATGAATTTATAAATACACTGTTCTGCAAATTAATGAAATAATAATAAAAAAACTGCTATAACAGAAATGAATTAAATTTGAAAATATATTTAATAAATGTAGTAATTCATAATATATGTGTATTTTTGATCAAATAAATTCAGCCTTGATGAGTAAAACCCTTCAATGGTATACATCAGAAACAAACTTGCTAAAAAAAAAAAAGAAAAAAGAAAAATGACTTCAAATAATTTCCCCTACTGTCATAGTGTGAATAAAAGAAGCTAAAATAAATGTTTACAATAATTCAAACAGGCCACTGCAAGTAAAGCATTTGTTTAACATTTTAAGCACCATAAAAATATGCCAAAACTTAACCTTTCATCGTCAACAACCATCGATTTTAACCTGGCATATTGAAAAGTGTCAATTACGATTGCTTTTCAGGTGGTTTAGTGCAACAGACTGGTGCAAATCCATTACCAACAGAAAAGTAAAGCAGTCACAGAGACACGTGAAGTGCTTAAAAAAAAAAAACAAACGCAAAGGTGAACTTACTTTGATGTTTAACCAAAGATGACAAATGCATGACAGGTACATAAGCTGTTTAGGTCAACAGTGGCATGGAAAGATTAATATACATCTACAGAAATGAAAGCTAATGCCATTTCTTTGAGAACTTCTGCAGCATACAAGCATATAAAAGGGTCTAGTCCGGCCTCTATAACCAATAAAAGTCTTCTGTATAATGTAAATGTGTGACTCAATAGAGGTGAATGTGTCTGGAATATCACTCCTACTGTGAGAGCGGAGAGAGAGAGGGAAACGGAGAGATAAGGGTGCGGAGAGAGAGAGAGTGATGTGCAGCACAGGAAGTGGATGGGGGTAAGATTAGTTTTGCTCCGGTAGTGACAGATCAGAAAAACAGGAGAGGCGAGAAGAGAGATGAAACCAGGAGAAGAGGAGGATTAGTGCCACTCGAGGGACGGTGTGTGCGTGTGTGTTTGTGTGAGTGTGTGGCTGTGGGTTTTACCGGGTGGGGGGGATCCTGGAATATGAGGAATTCTGCGAGTTCAGTGGGGATTAGTCTTGCTTGAGGAGTGTGAGCTCGAGAGGAGGGTGTGAGAACATTTCTTGATCTCGACTTGCATCAGGCGAGGAACAGCCGTGAATTCTTACACTTCCAGGGTGGCACAATGCTGAAGGTGCACCTGAAAGACAAACACGATATTTTGAAAAACTGTTTTCTAAAACTTCATGACACTTTTACGACTTGTTCAGAGAAACTAAATCTGACGCTGAAAATCACAAAGTTACTTCAAAACAGTAAGGCCCAAACCCAATTCTATTTTTGTACCCCTAGCCCTTCTCCTTGGCCCTTGAAACAGAATGTGAAGGGCAAGTGCTTCAAAGTTTACCCCTAAGAAATGGGACACAAGTACAGCACCTGCACACATCATCATATGTCATCGATATATGAGATCTATGATCGCGACTGCTGCAGTTGTTTCAGTTGCTTTATTATTTTGGTATTTATTTTCAGGAAATCACTGAAGGGATATATTATGTTATCATAACGATATAATGTGGCAATATAAGATTGCAACTATACTGTGCATTTACACAGTTTCCATATTTATCTATATAAACACACAAAAAAACAACATTAACATTATAGCAGACACTGTAAAAAGCTCATTCCTAGCCACTAGACTTTTTGACAGGGTATTTGAGTGTCATCGAGTGACAGAATGTTATGGGACTGCTATACAGGAGTTATTATTAGGGATTATAGATAGCAAAATATAGTGGTTTTCATTTTTTTAAGCATGACGGCAAAACACGAACGGCCTTATGAATATATAAAAACATTTACTGATTTAAAACAATGCCATTTTCTTACTCCTTTGTTTCAACTGTGGTCCTGAAAAATCTCAGTTCAAAGGGCTATCTAACCCTTCCCGTTAGCTCTAGACCTTCACTCTAAAGAGAACTGGGACACCCCTACCCCTTCACATGAATGCACAAAGAGAGTGGTTGGGGTTAGGAGAAAGACGATGGGGTATAATTGACCTTATTCTCTATATTAGTACCTATTGTTTATATACTACCTGAAATGCCTTAAAGGTGCTCTTTGTAAGTTTTTGACTCTTCTAAATAAAAATACCATAATATGTTTGCAGATATTTAAGAAAAATCTTAAGCAAACATTTTTGTTTGTCTGAAAAACAATGCTGAAGTCAGATATTATGCTTTGAAAATGGGCATTCCGTGCCGAAACACTGTTTGTTGTTTTGATCTTTAACCCACTAGTTTAGTCAATTATATTCTAGCACCACAGGTTGCCTTGTTGGAAAACAGTGTATTTCATTAATTCAGTCAGGAAGGTTTTCAAAGCATGCACTCATGACTGAAATGCGACCTCTGGTGGACAGTACCAGACTCCGAAATGAGACGCAGGTTCAGAGTTCCACATTAGGTTATTACTTGGCAAATAAAATAAATATCATGTCTGTAAACATTAGGTGAGCAGGTTACATTATTACCTTGTGTCCTAACAACATGCTAGTGATGAGATTTGCAGTTATAATCAATTGGGGTGTTCTCCAGAAGAAAAAATATTATCAGACATACTGTGAAAATGTCCTTGCTCTGTTAAACATCATTTGGGAAACATTTAAAAACAAAAAAATCAAAATAAAAAAAAATCAAAAGGGGGCTAATAATTCTGACTTAAATGTACTTAACTGTACATTTGCTATCATGTTTGCTTTATTTTAATGCATTTTTGATGGGAAAAAGTCTATTAATGTGCCATTTTCAAAGGCTGACATTGAAAACTGAATTAACATCTATACTGTAACTGTTATAACACTGCAATATTCAAATAACAGTGCATCATGTTTATTATTTGCTAGTAACTATCAATTCTATAAATCTCTTGTATCTTTGTGTTTTACGATGTTATTTGTGAATGCTTGAATCAGCCTGGTTTTCAGATTACTCACTAACTAGTCTGTAGTGTGTTCCCATGGCAACAGCCTGTGTTTTTTTAATGGGAGCTCTGGAAGGGAAGGAGACAGGTTGACATGATACAAAACAACTGAACAGTGTGCCTTGTTTATCGTAATACACTCCACAAACATGACATTGATGGAAAGAGTGAGGCTGAGAGGGAAAAAAATGAACTGCAGACAGAGAAAGAGATGTAGAAATTTAATGGGGGAGGGAGAGGAGGAACAGAAAAAGAGCAGAACTGAAGAAATGGCCTGTGTTTACGGAGTGACCCTTGAGGTCCACGTAGGAAGCCTGGATGGATTTTAATTGGCTTTTCACATAAATGGTATGGCAAGCAGTTTTAACATTTTAATTTTCATGGTAGTCGTGCTTGTTTTTAGATTCTAGCATCTTTTTCTGTAAGTACTGGGTTTTTTACCTTTAAAAAATATACTGGCATTTATTTAGTAAGTGTATGTGTTCATTATATACTTCCTGACAAAAGTCTTGTCGCCTATCCAAGTTTTAGGAACAACAAATAATAACTTGACATTTGTTGATCATTTGGTATCAAAAGTGGCTCATATGAAAGGCAAAGGGCTCTAGATTACGCTTATTTTACCATAATAAAATATGATCATGCCTTGATTTTTAATTATTTTATTAGGTCAGTAAGGTCTGACCTAACTTAGACAAAAGTCTTGTCACTTAACATAAATAACGTCCAGTATAGAATATAAAGTCATGGTGCAGTGGAAAAGGAATTAATTGTACGAATCCCATGGGCTTGGAGAACTGCATCCATACATCTCTGCAATGACTCAAAAAACGTATTAATAAAGTCATCTGGAATGGCAAAGAAAGCATTATTGCAGGACTCCCAGAGTTCATCAAGACTCTTTGGATTTATCTTCAATATCTTCTACTTCATCTTACCCAAGACATGCTCAATAATGTTCATGTTTGGTGACTGGGCTGGCCAATGCTGGAGCCCCTTGACCTTCTTTGCTTTCATATCCATGCAATATTCTGCAATATCAGAACTTGTGCAGCCTCTTCATTCTTGTGTATTACTCCGCCCACATAGAGTGACAGCACATCAATAGACTCACTACAGTTTGACAAATATTGCAGCTGTTGGACAACGTAATGCACGTTCGAGGCTTTTTTAGCTGAGAATGTAGTTGTTTAGATTGCAACTATGCAGTTTATTTACAAGGATAGTGCCTATTTTAAATATTTATAGTTTCAGAGATTCAGTGTGTCAGCAACCATTAGTTTGTCATAGTGAGCAGAGCAAAGACAAATGACATTCCGTCACAAGATGGCGACATAGACCACATAGTAAGTCCATAGGGAAGAAAAACATCATAAGTTTTGAACTACAGCTATACAAATTGTCACAGACCTAGTGAGTGATATTCTAAGTCGATCTCTTTCTTTTGTTTTTTGTGTACTGCTGTATTTATATCATTGTAATCTGGTAGCGTTTGCTTTGCTTAGGCTTTTTCGGGGTTAATCATTGTGAAATCCCATTTGCAACAGAGAAACACTGGGAAATCTCTGTAGAGTGATAGCATTTCATGCCGTTCAGCCATATAATCTTAAAATGCAAGCAAAATCAACTGTTATGTCATAATCGTAGACATTATGCAAGAGAATCATTCAAATACTAGCTCTAAAGTTACATTTGTGAAGTAGCAACAGTTTCTGCTGTATTGACGATCAGCTGCAGATGGGAATGACTGGCGGAGGAAAGTAATTCCTTGTGCAAACAGATTTTTGAGACTCCATGTTTGATTTTCTTTTTATACACACAGATATGCCAAAGAACTGTTGTATAAACACAGTATCACATTAGTACCAGTGCGATATGACTGTATATCGTCACTGAAGAGACACTAAGGCACTCGACCTGTGGCCTCGAGCCAACGCAGGCCTTCCATCAGTGCCCATATACAACCACATCACACTGCTACCCATGTGATATTGCTTATTTATATACCATTTGTAAAAAAATATATATAGCTAGTCCCTTAGAAAATATGTATGTGTGTCCATTTAATAGGTACTAGTACCCAATGAACAGGTAATTAATAAAAATATACAAGTATTGGCCCTGCTTTTTATTAAGTGGCCTTAACTAATAAGTACTTACACAGGAGTTAATAGTTTGTTACAATGTACTTATTGTGTAAATACATGTATTTACTGTGTACTTATGTTTGATTAAATACATGTGTAATTACATCTTTAATTAACTTTTGTAATTACATTTGTAAATACACTGTTGACCATCCCTTACACCTTAACCCACCCTTAAACATACCCATACCACCAAACCTGTTCATAACCACACCTATCCCAACTCAAAAGCACCACAAGTGTTCTCAAATACATTATAAACACAGTAAGTACATTGTATTTATTTTTTGATGCAAGTACATAGTAGTTAAGGACACTTAATATAAAGTGGGACCCAAGTATTTAATGCATAGTAAGAACTAATTTGGATTCAATAATACAGTACTAGTATCTAAAGATAAACACTAGTTGCTAATGAATAAGGACAATCTATAAAATCAATAATCTATAAAAAGGTAGTAATAAAAAAAGAAGTATACAAGTGTGTAAGAAATATGCTGTAGTAGCTAATAAATAAATAAATTATGAATAGGTAGTCTAAAAAAAGTACTATTAGCATGAAAATAAGAGACTAGACTGGTTTATACACATTTATACAGATTAAATGTTAAAACGGCCTGCCATATAGAATGGTTTGATGGAGCATTGAACATCTAGAGGGGATGACAGGAGAGACTAGAGGAAAAAAAATTGTTTATCTCATTAATATTCATATATATTTCTTTAGGTATGCTCTTATGCTCACATATGTGATTCTAAAGTGCACAATATTTACATTCTCTCAATCTCTATTTTACCTTCAGAACACATTCAAAACAGGCCTACATCTATTTATAATTTGTGCGAAAAGAATCACTATTTGCATGTAGTATAATCAAGATGTCATTTGTTCTTGTGTAAAAAATATGAATTGGTTTATATTCAATGTAATTAGCCTATTGTTAATATCAATTTGTCAGACATTTATATATAGCAATATTATAAGCAACATGTTTTATATATGTGGATCCAATATGAAACAAACAGTGATAATATCAATCTCTCAGAGATAATATCAATGCATTAGTTAACCTGATCAAACATTGACAAATAGCTTTTTACACTTAATGCAAGTTAATAAAAAGAGTTTTGTTCGTTGTATGTTTGTGTTCATCTGCAAGGCATTAAATAGCTTATTAAAATCTTATCACATTAGAACGGTGGCATTAAAATGCATGATTTCAGAAAGTAAATGAGTAGAAATGTCACATATACTTAAACCTAAAGATGTGAATGAGAACAGGCTTAAAAAAGACATGAAAAAGAATGAATTATAGGAGGTGCTGGCAGGATAAAGCTGGAGCACATGGGGAGAAAAAGATGGATGATGGTGGACAGAATGGAAAGAGCGAGACAGAGATGGATGGACTGGGACTAGTCCACACACACACACACACACACATACACACAGAGAGAATGAATGAGTGACCAAACGGAGAGAATTTCACAGATGGACTATCAGCAGTAAAGCTGATAGAGTTCTGAAAATTAGATGAAAAAGCAAGAAGAGCATCAAGGACAAAAATTAAAGTGGTTATGTAAGGAGCATATGAATGCCAGATAAAAGCATACTGTCACATTCTCCACCCCATGATTTTAGCTAAAATGACTGAAAAACATTACAGTATGCCATTTAAAATACATTATTTAGATGAACAAAGGTCTCAGGGGTTTGTAAGAACATGCTGAGGAGTATTTAATAACAGTCGTTTTGTTTTTGGAGAACTAAACCTTTAAGATATGACTGTATTTAAACTTCTCTCATGAATATGTGTACAGTAACCAGATGCCAGTGATTGTATTTATTTGTAAATTAAAAACAACAACAACACATTCTGAAACATTGCTTTGTTTCAGAATTTCTTTTTCTGTATTTCTTCGAACAATAATGTCACAACTGATGATATATCCACTTATATCAATCCAGACTCATTACAGATAGGTCTACATTTCTGAGGACAGCGAAACATAAGGTACTAGAGGTATGTGTGCTCACAGTTTTTGTTTTTGTAAATCCATCAGAGGCCACATTGTACACTCTTTGATGATCTCAAATTTATCTCGCCTATTCTCTTCTCACAATAATCCACCAGAGCGTGCAATATACACTTCAGTCGACCGTTGACCGACTGACCAACCTACCCTTTCCCTAAACCAAACCGATAGTGTTTTCAAAAGCAATCTTGAAAAAGAAAAGCAGTCTCGGCCGCATTATTTAATCATTATTTTTGTTTTTGTTTGCATGTATTTTGTTTTCTGGAACCGTTCTTCACCAGACACTAACCCCATCAACGCAAGCAACTCAGCTCCATGTCCCAAGTCCAACAGTGTAAGTGGCGAGCTACTGGGCAAACTGGTAACAACGAAAAAGCCATCTACATTGAGGTAAATGGTCAGTTAGTAGCAGTAAAAGGTACAGAAGACTTCAGCGCAGTCATACCGTAGCATTCATTTTAAAGATGAAATGTAGCGTGAGTTACTAAACCTTTGGCTACATGATTTGTGCTCTCCAGAAATGTAGACAGAGGTACTTATTCACAATGAACCTATGTTGACTTATATACACAAATGTATTTTCATCATTATTTTCGTTTACTTACCAACTGTAACATTAGTTAGCACCGTGTCGCAAGTGCTCTTTCACTAAAATAGGGGCGATGACCCAACTCATCATCCAAAATATCAAATCGTAGAAACCTTTTTTCTGTCAGCACCGGTCTGACCATTGTGAATCTTAATGGCTTTATACTGTATCAATCTGCTGTTTAGAGCCCTGAGGCCCGTTTCAGAAAGGAAGTAAGTGAAAAGTCAGAGTATTTTAACCCTGAAATGAGAGAAACTCTGGGTTTTTCGTTTCAAAATGGCAGGTTTGATAAACTGGAAAAAGCAGGGTAAGCCTATTTCTGAAAGAGAGGTAACTTTAACTCAGAGTCAGTTACTGTGATAACTTGCTCTGTGAAACTAACCTGGTCAGGAGCAGGTTTTATTCTCTAAACTCTGAGTTTCTGTCGGTCTCCTCCCCTTTTTTTAAAAACGGTATTTCTCGCCCTAGCCTTACGTTTCCACCCACTGATTTTAATGCTCATTTTGGAGATGCAAATAAAAATGATTGATGGCAGCGTCATGATGCACATAATTTTTTTTAACCGAGTAGGATAAACTTTTATTTGATAGAAAAGATCCACCTTAACTATGATGGAAACACTTTTACTGAACAAATTACAGTATGTTCATTAATAAAATGCTTGTTATAAGAGATCATATGATGATGAAAATGTGTGTGAATGGACAAACCCGCAGGCTGAGCACACTGTAAAACATCTTAAATGTTGTTTCGATTGTCGTTCATTCTAAAACGCCTTGACCATTTCAGTATAACTGTTAATATATTATTAATGACCTCCAGAGAGTCTGGAGCGTGTCAAGAGCGTCTGTTCTCCGTGTCTCATGGCTTCAAACACCACCACACGTTCATTGTTCATTGTGCATCAGCATTGTCTTCTCAGGCGCAAGTACATTTATTAAATAAAGAAAAGATTGACGCAGCTTCTTCTACTGCAGTAAATTCTGTTTTTATTGTTGATATTTGGCGCCCGTTTAATCAGGAAGTGACGATTTGTTCTCTTTGACTCGTTGGATGGAAACGCTGCTTTATTCGCACATCTTTTATGCGTTATTCCAGTTTTGCACATAAATTTAATTAATATATTTGGATGGAAACATATCTATTGACTACATTTCAGTCACACAAAGAACAAAGTCATGTACAAGAATGGCTTGTCCTTTTTAATAAACAATTAGCTTAAACTCACTGACCTTCGACAGGACATGTACTGTTTACTATTGTTTAGTAATGTTTAGTTCTGCTTACATTCTAAATGTCATATCAACCTCCATCCCTTGATCAATAAAAAAGGCAGAGACACGTGCACTTTTAAATGTATTAAACTAGGGATGTCACAATATTGTAAATACCATCATACCGCAATAGCAATTTCTTTCAATATTACCGTGGTTGTGACTCAATAAAATCATAGGTCTTTTGGTGAAAAGTTTGCTCAGGCGAATGGAGCAAATGGGAGGTAGCGGAAACTACAATTTTCATCAGCCCAGGTGTGGCCATCATCCTTTGCGGTCTGTTGTCGCTACAGATCCAGCAATGCAGAAATGAAAGGCGCTGCTAGTAGTGGCAAAGAAAAAGAGCTAAAAATGGTCGAACCTAAAGCGGGTTTTAAATCAGATGTGTGGAAGCATTTCAGTTTCTCTCTAAAAAGAAACAAGAAAGAAGAAAAGGTGACAGAAAAAAGGTTATGCAGGCACTGCCAGACTGTGCTGAAATACAAGTCTGGGAATACGACTAACATGATGGGGATTCTTTTAGTCAAGGGGACAGCAGAACACAGCATACTGCTCAGATTGATGGAGACATTGACAACCAAGAGACCTCTATCTCACTCATGGCTTGTCCTTTCGAGTGGTGTTATTTTTTTTACATGGTTTAATATTTTTTGTTATTAAAATTGAATAATTTAAGTTCCTGTGTGAATGTCATTGATCTGTTCAGTGCTGAGGTAACCTGAACATTCTAGCACTTTTTTTGAGTCTCTTCAATAGTTTTGTTTTTCCTTTAAATGATTCAATACCGTACCGTGCCATTCATACCGAGGTTTTACCGTATCGTGAAATTTTGATACCGTTACATCCCTAATTAAAACTGATCAACTTGTATAAAAGTGGGAACGCATGTAAAAATTTTATAAACGTCACACATAATATTATATAAATATTTTATTATACTTCAATATTTTAATATTTTAAATGTAAAATTTCGCATTAACTTGTAAGCTGTTTTCCCACGCTGTCTCTGTTTCACTGATGCAGTGGAGTTGCTTTTTTTCAAAAATATATGCTCATATTTGATATAACTTTGCATTAGCACATCAAGTTCAGCTGGAGAAAGAAATGGTGATCTCCTTTTTAAGATGTTGCCATTCACTCGTAATATCTGCAATCCATTGATAATGCCTTTATATAGTTGCGGTGTGCGCACTTAACTCTGAGTTGATTGACCTAACTCAGATCCGCTATTCTGAGTTTTTAAATCGCTTGGTAAATTAACTCAGAGTTCAAGTTTAAACTCAGAGTTTGTAAAACCTCCTAACTGAAACAGGCCCCCGTCTGTTATCCTGCCACAGACCCTCTCTATCTGACTCCACCTTTGCCTCTTATTTGGCCCAAAGCCCAAGCTAGCCTCAAGGCATTCAACAGGGATGAAAATCCTGGCCATTGGCTCTAGGGAAGCCCCAGCAAGGCCCTGTCAGGACCTGGAAGTTACTATGGAAACACTACTGGCCCAGGCATGTACTGCCATGACAGTGGAAAAGTGGCTTTTGCCTTTTTCCATCAGCATGAACTGGGTACTTGTTCAAAGCTGGTTCATTAATTATGAATTAATAATAATTTATGTCACATAATAAGTCAATTAATTATTGAATTTGCTGTGTAAATATTTATCTCTTTTGATATTTTTGAGATTTAAGCTCTATAGAGTAACATATAAATGTCCTTTGTGTGTTTGTCAACTGGATTTAAAGGACAACAAGCATTTTCTATTTTGGTTTTAACTATAATCAGCACAATAACAAGAAATGCTATTAAATATTCACACCTCAAAGAGTGAAAATATGACTGTAATGACTGTGACAAGGTCAAAAGTGAAACATTTGACTGCTGAAATTCCTACTTCAGACGGTGACTGGAATGAAGCATTAAGAAGGAACTACTCTGGCTCTAAACAAACACTGAAACTGCCTTTGTGGAAAAAGGGTAAATATGAGCATTGAATTGAATAGAAAAGAAACAACTATTCAACAGAACACAGAAAAATATTTGAAACGACATGGAATTTTTATTCTGAGCGTGTGAACTATCACTTTAGCTCGTAAAACAACAAAACAGATGTAATGGGAATGGACAAACAAAATAAAAAGCAGAGTTGTGCAGAATTCCTCCTCCCGTGAGGCTTGGCAGCTATTATTCCAGCCAGAATGAGTCTCAATCAATACAGGTGACTGGCTATCGGTGATCAATTACAGTGCAGGGACAGCATTGATCACGCTCAGTCAAATGTGACATAAACAAGACGCCGGCGATCAATAGCGATTCGTGGAGTTTGGCTCCGGACAAACGCTGTGCGTCTCAATTAAGCGGATCCAGAGGCACCGTGTGTGCTTTGATAAAGAGACTCATTTAGCCGCATCACGGTAAGACAATAGAGCTCACCGCCATCGTCCACCGAGCATGTGATGCCGCCGCTGAGCCGCCAGCCATCGGGGAGCCTGGCAGATCAATCATCTTTTGTTGCTTCTTGGCGCAAAGGGAAAGACAGAGATAGACAGACAGGCAGAGACAGACTGATGAATGTTGTGGCAAACAAATGAGAGGCCGCTCTGGCTCAAGTTTTTGATTCATTATTATAATTGCCTCAGTTGTTCGGTAACATGATATACTGTACGTTGTCCACTTCATCAAACAGCTCAATCCTAGCATTGACCGACCATACACAATATCAATCAAGTAAAATACAGTGGCAGTTGCAATGCTACATGTCTCAAATTCAGTCAAAATGTTCCAATGTGTCATGTTTAACCATGATTTAGTGCTGCATTTACCCTGACCTACAAAATCTTGAAACTGACAGTAAAGCTGAATGAAGATATCAAATTAAGTATGTCGCACGTTCATTTGTGCAATAACTGACAAGCATGATTGATCCCTCAAATCACTCGGTAATTAAAACATAATTTATGTCACATAATGACTCAATTAATTACTGAATTTGCTGTGTAAATATATATCTCATGCTTACCCATGCTGGGTTTATTTGATAAAAATAGCAATATATCCATGTATGCATGTACAGTGATCATCATATACGAGTACACCCCTCTCAAGTCTCTCATTTAAATTAATATTTTTCTATAGGCAGCTTTACAATATTATATTTGTGCATATACACTACCTGGCAAAAAGTCTTGACATCGATCCCAGTTGTAAAACAACAAATAATAACTTGACTTCCAGTTGATCATTTGGAAAAGTGGCAGAAGGTAGACATTTCCGGTCTGTTGAACTGTATCCAAATCATCACAAATACTGCAAAAGACCTATTAGGACTCACATGGACCCAAGATTCTCATTGAAGTCAAGTTTGGTGAAGGAAAATCATGGTTTGGGGTTAAATTCAGTATGGGGGCATGTGAGAGATCTGCAGAGTGGATGGCAACATCAACAGCCTGAGGTATCAAGACATTTGTGCTGCCCATAAAATTACAAACCAATTCTTCAGCAGGAAATCGCTCTCTCATACTTCAGCCTCCACATCAAAGTTCCTGAAAGCAAAGAAGGTCAAGGTGCTGCAGGATTGGCCAGCCCAATCACCAGACATGAACATTATTGAGCATGTCTGGGATAAGACGGAGGAAGAGGCATTGAAGATGAGTCCAAAGTCTTGATGAACTCTGGGAGTCCTGCAAGAACGCTTTCTTTGGATGCAGTCCTCCAAGTTCATGGCAGTCATACACAATATTAATTATTTTTCCTCTGCACCATGACTTTATATTCAATACTGTACATTATTTCTGTTAAGTGACAAGACTTTTGTCTAAGTAAGTCAGACCTTACTGTCCTAATTAAATAATAAAAAATCAAGTCATGATCATATTTTATTTTGGTAGAATAAACATAATCTAGAGGCCTTTGCCTTTCATATAAGCCACTTCTGATATCAAATGTTCAACTAGTAATCAAGTTATCATTCGTTGTTCCTGAAAATTGGATAGGCGACAAGACTTTTGTCAGGTAGTGTACAATAGTTAGTCAGTACTGAAGCCAAATCTAGAGCTAGTCTAACAAAATAACTTTATATTTTATTTTTAGAAAAGTTAGAAAAGAGCTTATATATTTTAAATTGATATTTCAAGGAAAAATTTTACAGCTTTTTACAGACGCTAGGACACATTTCTCAATACTTAGGTCACTTTTGCAAAACTCTTCACACAGTGAGAACAACAGAAGTTTATGTGGGCTAAACTGAGGATTATTTCTCGTTGTTTTGGCACAAAATGCATCCAATGACTACATCTTTCAAATTTCATCAATTCTTTTCTCACTCAGACACAACAACTGTACGTACTGTACTTACTGTACTTTGTACGTAAAGTACATTTTGCAGGTGCTTACATACTGTTTTCAAAACTGTTAAACGTATGTTCAAACCAATAACATAATGCAAAACTGAATAAGACAGCAAAAATTCAACAGCAATATTTTATTGAGACATATTTCAAATCTAAAAATGCAGTTTAACCAGCCCGATTAGCATTACTATTGCATCTCTATCAGTGGATGGTGTGTATACAAATTCTTCATTCATTTATTTTCTTTTCGGTTTAGTCCCTTATTAATCCAGGGTCGCCACAGCGGAATGAACCGCCAACTTATCCAGCATGTTTTTACGCAGCGGATGCCCTTCCAGCTGCAACCCATCTCTGGGAATCATCCATACACACTCATTCACTACGGACAATTTAGCCTATCCAATTCACCTGTACCGCATGTCTTTCGACTGTGGGGAAAACCGGAGGACCCGGAGGAAATTCACTCGAACGCAGGGAGAACATGCAAACTCCACACAGAAACGCCAACTGACCCAGCCGAGGCTCGAACCAGCAACCTTCTTGCTGCGAGGCAACAGCACTAACTACTGCGCCACTACAAATTCTTGTATTTAGGAAATACTTACACATATTTAATAAATATACAACATAAAATATTGTGGAATTCTGCAGTGTTCAGGAAAAATGAGTTTATTTAACCTGAATAAAGTGTTTTGGTAGTTTTAGTGCATTTTGAATGTGAAAGGAACTGTTTTGTCAAGCTGAAAGTCGGTTAGGAGAATTGTGTGAAGAGTTTTGCAAAAGTGACCTAAGCAGGGCCGGACTGGGACGAAAATTCAGCCCTGGCACTGTTGCCACACCAGCCCACATTACCACAACGACACAGCCCCATCCACGGACACGCACATTCACTATTTATTTTGGTGTAAAGATGGTGAAATAATATGACATTCATGCCAGATTTTGATTATGTCCGGGTAACCTTGGATTGGGTCGGCCCATGTTGAAACGAGGTGGCAGTTGCCGATTGGGCCAAATGCTTAACATTTATTATTATTATTATTTTTATTATCATCATCATCATAATATCACATCTAGCAAGAGATGAAAGGTGTCTGTACTTAAAAACAATACATACTAAAAAAAAACTGACCGGCCCAGATTTCAAAATTGGTCCGGCCCTTCTGGCATTTGCCAGAATTGCCAGATTGCCAGTCCGCCCCTGGACCTAAGTTCTGAGAAATGTGTCCTGGCATCTGTAAAAACTGTGAATAAAAAATGTAAAAAGAGCAAAATTCAAGAGAAACAAAAAAGTGTATACAATTTTGATGAAATTTTGTAGTTGGTAATTTTGGTAATATTTGGTAATTTTGGTAATATTTTCCCAAATATTTCACATGAATTTTAATGTATTATTCATCTTTTTCTAAAGATGCTCGGTGACTAAAATATTATTTTAATAAATATATCTGTTCAATAAATCTGTTTAGTTCAATTGCACCGAAATAAATTACCTATATTCACTGAGAGTTACAAAAATTCAATTTCAAAATAGGGTGTACTGAAAAGAACAACATTTAAATATATTTTTTAACAATATAGATATCTTTGCCTTTTAATTTTACACTTACCAGCTGAACGAACGAACAAAACGAACAAATAAACCTTTAAATCTTAGTGTACACTTTTTTTTGTGTGTGTACATACCTTAACTACTTCTCAAAAGTACTAAGTTATGATGTTTTTGAATAATCTAATAAAATTCAGGAGCTTAGCCACCATGCTATGACCTCACCGCTTTCTCCACTACTTCTTTTAAAGAAAGTGACTCTCATTGTCAAGCTATTGTGGTCTCGTTCTCACTTTCTAGTCTGTTTATTAATTCTCGTACAGTAGGTTATGAACGGCACTCACTAATGAGGTCGCCTCATCTTGACCTGGAGCTGGAGGAACAATCGACTCAAACTCTGCTGCATTCACCTGATGAAGAGAGTGTGTGTGCTGGATAGGCCTAAAATAGTCATATATAAGTCAAGCTCGCAATGCTTATTTCCACATGGCATTATCAGCCCTGCTTTTTCAGAGATCATGAGACTAATATTGAACTCCTTTTGGCCGTTGTGCCATATGCTAATCCTGAAACCAAATTACTTTTCAGACGATGGATCGGATTCAGAAAACAGCAGAGTGGTGTAAGAATGTGATCATGTAAAACACTGGCAGTGGAAATTTTTCAGTGTGATTCCACTAACAAATTGAGCAAGTTAAGAAACACACAGGTCAGCTTAATTTTGTAATGAGCTGAGTAATGCAGTCTACCAAGACACATTTGATAAACTGAACATGACACGAAAAAAAAAAAGATCACTGTTTTTATGCACTCTGTTCTCTGTGGAATTGTTCGCACTTGATACACACACTTTTTTAAAATGAGCTAAAACAACACAATTCTTGAGTTTTTTGGGTGACAACTTAATTGTTTTATGTTTAATCAACTTCAATTTGTAAGAAAATAGTAAGTTTATTTAAATACTTTATGTTGTCACAACACAAACTTATTATGTGGTAATCAGCTTTTTATTTATTTATTTTTTTTTAAAGTGTCTTAAAATATCTGTCAAACATACATTAAGATTTGTTCATTTTCCTACAGAAATCAGGCAATCAATGTCAAGAAAAAAAGGTATGGTAAGTTGACGACACAGTAAAAATTTAGCAAATGATAATACTTGAAAAATTTCACCTGCCCATATCTTTCAAGTAAAATTCAGACCTTGATTTTATAGGTATTTTATTATCATTATTATTATTATTTTTTTCCTGAATACCATTTTTCTTGACTCTAATTTAATGGCTTAAATTTTTTTCATAATCAAAGAAAGAGTTCTTTTGTTTTTTAGATTTTCCACTCGATTTTAATGGTTATACAATTTAAAAAAAATTTAAATTATTGTCTATTTTATATAACCAAATTTACGCAACTTAACATTTCAAAACTACTTTACTTGCATGTTTGCCTCACAGCAAGAAGGTAGCTGATTCGAGCTGCAAATAAATAAATAAATACATAAATAAAAGTAAAAAAATACAGAAATAAGAAAAAGAATTGTAAAAAACAATAAAAACTAAAAATAAAATGAAAATAGTAAAAATAAATAAAAGTAATATAATTAAAAAGAAAGAAAGAAAGAAAAAAAATATATACACATATACACACACACACACACACACACATATATACATACATATACATATACATACACACACATATATTTATATATATATATATACATATATATATATATATATATATATATATATATATACATATATATATATATATACACACACACACACACACATATATATATATATATATATATATATATATATATATATATATATATATATATATATATATATATATATATATATAATTAATTAAGTATGAAAGAAAAAAAACTAATTGATAAATAAAAAAATTAATAAATAAATAAAATAAATAAATTCCTATCAGGATTTTGCTGTTCTAGTTTTTCATTTATTAAAGGTCCCGTGAAGTGGTTTAAAATGTGCATTTTTGTGTTTGTTGTATCATGTAATCTCAACCGAAAAATTAAGAGAGTGTAGTGTCCTTCCCTTTAAAAAACAGACAAATAGCATTGTTTTTATCACAGCTTTGCCAGTGAGAGTGATTGAGATCAAGCACATCAAATGTAAAGCAAATGAGAAGCATCCTGAAGGGGGTGGGGCATGTCACATACTACAGAGCATTTGATTAGTCAAGATTTGATGAGAAACTGAAGTATGAGATGACGTAAAAATAAATTGTTGATCCATTTAGGAGGAAGTGACAAACTGCAAACTTTGGATGTTTATATCAGTTTTGTATTTAATAAATGCAAATTGTCACACACTAGCTAATAGACATCCTTAAAGCTAACAGACTGAAACTAACATCTATTTTTTTATTTCACAGGTCCTTTAACCCTTTTTAGAAAAATTCTATGACATTCCAACATTCCAGAATTCAATATTAGTGACCGAGTTCTACAATTCCATTCATATTTTCTGCATTACAAAAAATCTCTTTACCTGACTTTGCACATTTAAAATCCACCATCTCCTTGATAGTATTTGGGATTTCTTCAGAAACTCTTGAAAACAAGAGATTACTAGCATCTTTTCCTCAGGAGAAAAAATCTGACAAGTACTAGACGCGAGGCAAAAAGTCTCCATTTACTCTTGGCTTAATCTCATTGCTGTCAAGGAAAACAATTGAGGTTTTAAAGAAACAATCTTACCGATGGGAACAGTTAAAAGAGCCGATCTTCGCCCACCTTTCCTCTTCATCTGTCTCTATCTCAGCCTACACAAACAAACACACGCTAAACACACACACATATGCTAATGCTCTAATGCACTGGTGTCAGTCTAATGGCGCATGCTAACAGACCTCCTTTCCCCTCCTTCACCTTGAGTTTCTTCATCCAGACCATAACATCCCGTAAACAGCTCAGTGGCTTCATCAAAGCCGAGAATGAAACTAGCAGGAGATGCAGCATTATCACAGCTAATGGCTCAGAGTCCTTTAAATAAGTTCCGGCATTAACTGTGCTCTGGAATTGAAGTGTTGTGTTAATCTAATAGTCTGGGAGGTGACAGTGGGCTTTCTTCTCTAAACTCTACTTTGGTGATCACCATGGTATGAACACATAGGGGACAAGCGGATTACTTGCTTTCAAAGAAATAGTTTAACCCCAAAACTAATGTTCTCACTCTGATTCCACTGGGAATTAATAAGTGCTGTGTTTAAGTAGATCATTGTTTCATTCACTGATTGACGTCAAAATTCAGTTTGGTGACTCAAACAACTAATTCTGTGTTCAACGAGAACATTTATTCAATTTTCTCAGATTCAATTGTTCAAAACATTTTTCAATTTAAAATTACGTAAATATTTCTACATTGTTGAAAATGTATCTCTTATATTGAATGCTTTTCTTTTGATCAAATAATACTGATAATGCTAAAATAAAATAAAAATTTGAAGACAATTGTTTTCGATCCCAGTTATAAGAGCAAAAAATAATAACTTGACTTCTAAAAGGCCGATTTTTCTGATGAATCATCTGTTGAACTGCATCCCCATCATTACGAATACTGCAGAAGACCTATTGGAACCCGCATGGACCCAAGATTCTCACAGAAATCAGTCAAGTTTGGTGAAGGAAAAATCATGGTTTGGGTTTACATTCTGTATGGGGGCGTGTGAGCGATCTGCAGAGGATGGCAACATCAACAGCCTGAGATATTAAGACATTTGTGCTGCCCATTACATTACAAACCACAAGAGAAGGCAAATTCTTCCGCTAGGATAGCACTCCTTCTCATACTTCAGTCTGAACATCAAAGCTCCTGAAAGCAAAGACAATCAAGGTGCTCCAGGATTGGCCAGCCCAGTCTCCAGACATGAACATTATTGAGAATGTCTGGGGTAAGATGAAGGAGGAGGCATTGAAGATGAATCCAAAGAATCGTGATGAACTCTGGCAGTCCTGCAAGAAGCTTTCTTTGCTATTCCAGATGACTTTATTAATAAGTGATTTGAGTCATTGCAGAGATGTATGGATGCAGTCCTCCAAGCTCATGGCAGTCATAAACAATATTAATTCTTTTCCACTGCACCATGGCTTTATATTCCATAATGTACAATATTTCTGTTACATGACAAGACTTTCGTTTCAGCAAAGTCAGGCCTTACTGTCCTAGTTAATAAAAAAATCAAGGAATGATCATATTTGTTTTATGTAATGTAAGCGTAATCCAGAGGCATTTGCCACTTCTGATACCAAATGATCAACTAGAAGTCAAGTTAATTATTTGTTGTTCGTAAAACTTGTATAAGTGACAAGACTAACATTAGGTAGTGTGTGTGTGTGTGTGTGTGTGTGTGTATGTATATATATATATATATATATATATATATATATATATATATATATATATATATATATATATATATATATATATATATATATACAGTATATATATGTATATATCACTCACTATACTTTGGCTTAGTCCCTGATTTATCAGGGGTCACTACAGTGGAATGAACCACCAATTACACTAGCATATGTTTTATGCGGCGGATGCCCTTCTAGCAACCCAGTGGTGGAGAAAATTTCACCTATAGCGCATGTCTTTGGACTGTCGGGGAAAACTGGAGCACCTAAGGAAACCCCCGTGAACACGGGGCTCAAAAATGTTATCCAAAAATGTTAACTATAAATAAAAACGATAATAATAAATGTTTCTTGAACACCAAAACTGAATATTAGAATGATCTTTGAATGTCACAGTTCTGATTGTCCCGCGCTTTAGGAGTTGTAAATTTCAGGTCTGAAAAAGAGTATAAACCAAGATGATTAGACATTGATTAAGCGAGCAATTGCTCAATATTTTTGAGCAATTTTTTTTCTTCAGAGAGAGGTACACATTTTGATGTTCGATTGGTCTCAAAAAATCATGTGATGCAATTTTGCAGGTAAGAGTTAACTGGACTTGAACTTTGGATTGCAGAAACATGTAATTATTGCAATGAAGCTTTTCAAAGCATCAATCAAACCAGTTGCTTTGCATAAATGATTCACTGGTCAAATGATTTAAAACCACATAACATCTAGTGGTCAAAACCATGTAAATGCAACAAAAACATGCATTAGAATTGATTATTCAAATATTAGTGCCAACTTTAATACACGAGTTTGCTCTGTGGGTCTGCCGAATTCGCATGAGTATGAATCTATAATCTATTCAGTCTAACCAAGGTTTCAGTTTATCCCCATTTGTCTTCATGGTAATTCATAACTCCTCCTCCTAATCATCTTGTCAGACCTGGTACATTTCTGCCACTTTGTTCGATCTTAAATTTCGAGTATTTAAAATATTACTTTACCCCGAAATAAAAATCCAGTCTTCTCTTACAAAAAAAGAAAGAAAGAAAGAAATATTTAGAAGAAAGTTGAGTTGCAAAGCAGAGGTCATTGACATCCATAAAAGAAAATTATTCTACAAAATGTAACGGCTGCTGGTTAGCTTCAAACTATCTCCTTCTTTGTACAACATAAAAAAAACAACCTCATGGGTTTGGAAAAAGGGTGAGTAAACGATGACAGAATGTTCATTTTTGGGTGAACTATCCATTTAAATGTGACAGTCTATATTACTGCAGCGAATGCAGACTGTTATCATCCACTGTGTGAACACTAACATAGTTATTATTATGGTTATCTTTATAATTATTGTTATTGTGTGAACAAGCCTTTTAATGTATGGAACAGTATGAGAACAGCAAGTACAATTACTTGGGAATTTCCATTTTAAGAATAATTGTGGGGTTCTTTAGGCAGACACTTAAAGCTCAACTGAAAACTGTGCCAATATACATGTAAAGTTATGTGGTGCCAGTGGATGGCAGTAGAATTGAAGAAATACACACTGATTTGAACAACAACAAAAAATAACAGCTGGATTATACACGTATAGCTTATTTTACATATAAAACAAAAATAAGAAATGTGTTTTACCTTATATAAAATTAGTTAAAGGAGGTTTATTGTTTTATAAATTTTAAAAATCCTACAAAGATGCATGCCCATACAACCTCATGCCCTTAACATTAACCATCTGATTTATTATCATTATCCTATAGTATTGTGTTTTACAGTGATTGCTCTCTATTAAATTCAGTTTACATCGTACAGACTCCCTCCATATAGAAACCAAACCCATCAAATTGATTGACTTCCGAGGTTTGCACAAACGCAGACGGCATTAATCTCATTTAAGCTGTGCCTTAAAGTGAATACTATTAAAAGCCTGGTTTTATTAAAGTGAAGTGCTCTCGTGGAGAACAAGCAGCAGTAAATGGCACTTAGGAACAAAGAAGAAGAAAGTGCTGGAATCAGTTAGCAACTCTGACTTCAATCACTGAAGTGCTACTTTACCAACAACAGGAATTTAGTTTGATTCATAAATGGTGAGACAATCTCCAGTTTCTTCTCTGAAAGGACTGGAACGGGAAGGTATTAGTAAGAGTATAGCTCAGTCACAGAGTGTTAAAAGCTTTTACGCAGTTTTTCTCAGTATGACCCAGTAAAGAGACACTGCAAAAAGGGCTTGTTTTGATGCAGGATGTCTGCTAAAACTAAACCAACAACTGATAATTGCACAGACTTTTCTTTACAAGTAGAAATATTTAACAAATCTTGTTAAAAATATCTAATAATAACTGCATTAGTCTCCTATCAATATCATAAGCATTTGTTAATTCACCTCTATCGACAAACAAAGTCGCTAATGGTGCTTGCAGCTCAATATTTTGACCAAAAGGGCAAAATTATTATTATTACATAGTGTAGTTATTGCCAGAAAGATTAATTCCACACAGTGATGAAGAATTGCTGTAGGTAAGATCATATTTCTGTAAAATATTTTCTGTTTGAATATATTTAACTTGCTTGTCGAGAGGCATAGAAAAAGAGGGAGAGGGTTGAATGCTGAAACTATACATGTATTTTCTTCAAAACTTCATTATTGTTTAAAAAAAACTGCTGAAGTATAGGCCTCCATCAGCTTTGTTTTAATTACTCTCCATATGTTTTAGTCTCTTCATTAGGATATAAAATAAAGTGCTGGAAATACACAGACACACACATGCGCTTACAGACTTTTCACACTTTCCATTCTCTAAGTTCAGCGTTAGTTTTAAGGCATCTTTTTATACATGTATGTGTTTACTTACTTCAGGTGATTTCATACTTCCACTGTATAATTCCAGTCAGTGATTTTTCTGTTTTTTTTTCTCTCCAAATACAACATTTCATTGTGGATATCTACAGATAATTATACATTATATGATTTTATTTTCTTTGCTTAAACAACATGTTGTTTTGTTTGGTGTGTAAGGTTGTGTCTTTTATTTTGTAGTCTATGTTGTCATCCTGTTCCTGTTTCCATTATGTGCTATTTGCGTGTCTGAAGATGTACGATTTCATTGGTTTGCTATGTCATGTGTCTTGCTCCTCATTGGTTGTCTTGGTTATGTATCACGGTTGCTAATTGGTTGTGTTATATCATGTGTTTAATACTGTTTTTTTTATAAATAGTCCTCATGTTTCTCGTGGGTATTTCTAGTTGGGTCTTGTGTAACCCATTCTTTGGTGAGTCTGGGTTTTGTTTTCCAAAGCCAAGCTAGTGATGGGATTAAGTAGTGATGGTGAAATGAAGCCTTCCCTGCTGAAAAATCCAGCTTCAACCAGCCTAGGCTAGTTGGCTGGTTTTAACTGGTCGACCAGGCTGGTTTTAGAGGGGTTTTGGCCACTTCCAGGCTGGTTTCCAGCTATTTCCAGCCTGGTCTTAGCTGGTCAGGCTGGGAGATGACCAGCTAAATCCAGCTTGACCAGCCTAGCCAAGCTGGCAGTCCAGCCAAAACCAGCTATATCCAGCTTAAACCAGGCTGGTCAAGCTGGTTTTAGCTGGATTTGGCTGGTCATTTTCATTTGACCAGCTAAGACCAGGCTGGAAATGGCTGGAAACCAGCCTGGAAGTGGCCAAAACCCCTCTAAAACCAGCCTGGTTGACCAGCTAAAACCCGCCAACCAGCCTAGGCTGGTTTAAGCTGGAATTTTCAGCAGGGTTCTGAACCAGTGAACTGTTCAACTCAATTGTATCAGAAAAAGATCTGTTACTCGAAACTTTCTAAATCAGAGCTCGATAGGCACTTCTGCTGGATAAAGTGTGGGAAAGCACTTGTCAAATGTCAAAAGCAAAAATGTCAAATGTTCACAACCGACCAACTCATTCGTGTAGCGATACAACAGTAGTAATATAAACAAATGACTCAATTACTGTAGTTTTTTTTTTTTTTTTTTTTTTACATATAAGGCATGTTACACCACCTATGACTAGAAAAAAAAAAAAAAAAAAAAAACGGTATTTAATAGTTTTTAAATTTATCATAGTCCAACTGGTCCGTCATTCAACCACTCAATCTGAGCTGCGATCGAACCAGTGCTTCCTGCATGGGAAGCGAATAAGGAAGGAGGAAGCTAGGGGAGTGAAGCTTCAGCACTGCCCTTGCTAGCTGGGCTCAATTACACAATATACTACAAAAGTATGTACAATTCATTAAAATAGTTGTAAATAATACACTAAAGCACTATAATAAATTTATACAGTTTTTAACTATAAATTACAAGTTGAATTACTGCTGTGTGGGTCCGGCAGGTGCCCGGTGCAGTGCTTTACAACAGTAGAAATGTATTTAATCAATGCCTAATCTCTTGCACTTTACAACCCATTACGGAGTTCAAACCTTTGAATCAAAATTTGAAGCAGTCACGTGAGGCGAAAATGAAGCTTTGAACATCACTGATCACGCGATTAACGAATCACCAAATGAATGAAGCTCCAGTACACTGCTTCACTGCGAGATGTATCATTTTTTTAAATAAATGTTCGAAGCCTAGTTGCACAATGTCACATCACTAGATTTAAGCTAATTAAGCTATTCAAAGCATCAAACCAACTGAACCAATTGGTTCACATAAATGATTTAATGTTCAAAGCATTCAAAACCACATGACCTGAGGTTTAAACCATATGAACGCAACTAAAACTCAGGCATAATTGTATTGGAATTGACTTTTTCCAAATATACTGCAAACTTTAAATTGAAAGTATATCATATTAATGCACTTATCATCTAATGCAGCTTATCATCTAATATCATTAAATGGTAAATGTCTGCATGTGTGTTCTTTTATACATTTTCAAGGCTTATTGTTTGTTTCATGGTGGGCTCTGCTAAATAGGCCAACTAGAAATTATTAATTATATCATTCCATTTCATTCTGTGGGGTGATCAGAGTGAAACTGCATGATTCATACAGTAATTTATGTGGATTTTATGGTATTACTCAGATCGCCCTCAGTGGAGAACCATTCAATTTGCGAAATGTTTCGAAGCAGCAATGACGTAACCAAACCTTGTGCACCACTAACCACTGAATCAAAACAAAAAATTCATAAAGGTCTCAAATAATCATGAAGCATTGCTTCAAAAGCAGCCACCACTAAGGCAAGCCATGTGTTATGTTTGGTTTGTTTTGCCATGCCATGTTCCTGAAATGTTGAATTCATTAAACCTCCTTTATTAAGCTCAGGGGGTCTCCCACATATCCATAGTGGCTCCCTGATGCCCACACATTAGATACACTATGCTGGAAATCATGGAGGCAAGAGATAGAGTGCTCGCTTACTAGTCCCTGATTTAGCAGGGGTTGCCACATTGGAAAATACCAGCAATTATGCAGAGATGTGTTCATATTGCATGAGAGTACACTAACTTGTGAATCTCCAGTGCTGGGAAACACCCATACAACTTTCCATTTCACACACTCAAATACTACAGCCAATTTAATTCATCCAATTCACCTATAGTGCATATGTTTTTGACAAGAAACCGGAGCACCCTGAGGAAACCCATGCAAATACAGGGAGAACATGCAAACTTCACACATTAATACTATCTTACCCAGCTGTGGCCTGAATCAGCTACCTTCTTGCTTGGGTTTTCACAAATCAACTTCAGCATGAAGGAGAGTTGGCATTTCTGCAACCCAGGCTCATTCTGAAAACGTTGTCCCGTGGACATTTCTGGAGACTACGAATTATGTAAGTGGAGGTAAGTAAGGCTGCATTTAATTTTTTAAGCGAATGCTAAAGGACAGTATGACGCCGTTCCTTACCGGCTGACCGCTTACCTCCGTGTGGAGGGCTTTCCCGCTGCAACCAGTTTATCCAGTTAACTTGTCGTGTACGTCGGCGAACTTGAGACGCAGAGAGGAGCTGACCACGTCGATGACAATGACCGGGATGAGTCCGGGGAAGAGCGGTTCTGGAAATCAGGTAGGACAAAAACAGAATCCAATAAATAAAGTAAACAAGTAAATAACAGGGTGAGAATGTGGTAAAATCCGAAACCGTGGTTAAAATTAAACGAGGGCTTTTCTTTTTTTGGACAGCTTTTGTAAATTGTTGGTTTGGTTTAGGAAAGTAAGCCGGTGGGCGGGTCAATCGGTAAAATTGGTTGGGTTTAGGGAAGGAGGAGGGTGTGTCAGTTGATTGGCCGGTCGCCCAGTCAATCATTCAGTCAGTCAGACAAACGGTTGTTCGACAGTGGCCTCTCGTGGGTTTACACAAGAACAGAGAGGTGCGAACGGCATGCGTAAGAGACATTTGAGAAACAAAAAAGCGCACACAGCTGCCTTTCGTGGATTCGCGAAAACGAAAACGTCAAAAATAAATACCTTCCAAGACGTGTTTCGCTGTCTCCAGAAATGTCCACGGGACTCTGTTTTCAGAATGGGCCTGTGTTGGATATCTGTGTGGAGTTTGCATGTTCTCCTCGCGTTTGCGTGGGTTTTCTCTGGGTGCTCCTAATTAACCCACAGTCCTAAGACATGCGGTATACACTAGGTGAAATGAAAAAGCTAATTGGCTGTAGCTTATGTGTGTGAATGCAAGAGTGGTTGGTTGGTGTTTTCCAGTGTTGGGTTGCAGCTGGAAGGGCATCTGCTGCGTAAAACATATACTGGATAAGTTGGCGATTAATTCCGCTGTGGCAAGCTCTGTTTAATAAAGGGACTAAGCCAAAGTGAAAATAAATGAACTCTTTGTTTATAAATAGATTTTTACAAAACCAAAAATGATCAAGTTTGTGTTAAGAACAATTGCAAATGTGGTAATACAAATTCACTTTGAGATATTTTCCTCATTATCTTTTTGCCGTTTTGCTTCTCAAATAAAAATAACTTTGTTCACTGATCCTAAAATATCTTCATGAAAGGAAGAAAGACAAAAACTGATTAAGAAAGTGCTTTTTTTTTGCTCCTGCAGTGGAGGCTTGAATACAAAGCGATGCTCTTTTTTTGTGTCCTTGAAACCGATGTGTAATTAGCTTCATCGTTTCTCAGTGCCAACTGCCCTGACCTGGGAATGATAAAAACACAAATTATAGCGGTTCAGTCCCCTGATGCAAGAACTGCAAATGGACACACATGGAAAGGCTGTTGCAGACGAGAGCAACATATGTTTTCATTTCAGTAAGTGCTAGCTGCTTGTCTAGTGCTTTAGCTCTGATTAAAGTAAAGTTATTAGCCCCTTTATGGGCAATGTTGAAAAGCCAGTGTTCTTATAAAGCTTTGACTGATTTCTCCTTGACCTAAAGGACAGTAGCGAGGACACATACCCAGTAAAGCTCAATCACAGTATTAATTCTTAACCCTGGACAATGGCAGAAGCTAATAACAGTAAACTCACAGGGGAAGGGTAGCGGAACCTTGCTAACAGCTGCTTTTAAAAGCTGAAAGCTCAGGCAGGTACTGTTAATATGCTGAGAGGTGATAATGAGACAGATAGAAAGAGCTTGCAGCACTAAACAGCTGTCACTTCCTCTGGACTTTCTTTAGATTTGTTTTGGTCATCTGGGTTATAAACAGATTTTAAAGATGACAGAGATGAGGAGAGAAAGTGTAAATACTTTATATTTTTGTTTATTCTGAAAATAAATGTACAATTTCTATTATTGGGGGTGACATCGATGCTCAGTGGTTAGCACTGTCCCCTCACAGCAAGAAGGTCACTGGTTCGAGTCCCGGCTGGGTCACTTGGCATCTCTGTGGGGAGTTTGCATGTTCTTTTTCTGTTCACGTGGGTTTCTTCCGGGTGCCCATAGTCCAAAGACATGCGTTATTGGTGAATTGAATAAACTGAATAGGCTGTAGTGTATGTGTGTGAATGTGAGCGTGTATGGGTGTTTACCATTACTGGGTTGCAGCTGGACAGACATCATAATTGAAGAGCTGATGGTCTTAGCTTTTAAATAACTTTATATATTTTTAGTCCAAACAGAACCAGTATGCAAATCGTTTGCAGGTTTTTTACTTTTAATGCTATGTACAGTTCACAGTATGACAATAAGGGGTCATTCACACATGCTTTTCCATTCTAATGCACCATTTTCCCATTGTTTTTCCATGTAATCTTACGTTCATGTCGTATTTTTTTAAAGGTGTACATGGACTGCTGCTCATCAATGTCAGTTTTAAAGCAGTGAACCAATCAGAACCCAGATGTGGGGCAAGCATTGCAAGCTTCTGTTTACAGTAGCAAGTTTTAATGACAAATGTTTTATTTGACATTGGCAAAGTAGACAATTAAAAAGAAAATCCTGAGTGCTGCATTTGGGGTGTTTAAACACCAGTGTTGGGCAGTAGCGTTGCTACAAGTAGTGACGCTACTAGCTTAACTACATTTCTCAGTAGCGTGGCGTCACTACTTTCTAAATCAAATAGCTTTTCAGTAGAGAAGCTATTTCATTAGTCAAGTAGCGCAGTAGCATCCACATGGATCAATAAGTGATGGCACCAACATTTACGGCACTGTGAGGCCGGTGTCTAGCAGATTTCTTCTTTCTGTTTTACGGTGGTCGACAACAAATTTTTTGGTGCATTACTGCCACCTCTGGTGAGACTTGCTTGATGGAAAGATGACTGAGGGAGAAGAGTTATTTCTGAAGCAGGATGCCTTGTGACAGTACCTCGAGACATAGATGTTACGGTGCAATAATTTAATTTCTGATGCTGTGCTAAAAAATAAAAATACTTAGCTGTTATATACTATAATTTGTTTCAGTTTAGTACAGCATATTGTTCACAGTAAATAACTGAACTGATTTAAGTCTCATATGTTTTATTGACAGTTTTATTTAACACTAATATATGATTGACTTGGATTTAAATTGCTTCGATTTAAAAATGACATTTGAAAAAATAGCTTGGATGTAGCTTAGCTACTTTTGCCATGCAGCTTTTAGCTTAGCTTGCTACATTCCCCTGGTTGCTCCATTGACCAACTGAAAGCAGGTCTAAAGTCCAGCGCAGAGTTGTGCACCTTTGCATCCAAATGCTTATACATTGTTTAATACACACAGGATGTACAGCAATACACAGACATCTTTACATAAATTATGACAAAAAAATAATTAATTAAAAGATTTAAATGCTACTAAATTAATATTTTCTACATCAATATAAGCCTCCATGCCTTCATCTCAGAGGGCTTTTTGTATAATGTTATTATTATTAGTAGTATATATTATTATATGCATATTTATATTTGTTTTAATAAAAACAAGTTTAGATTTGTCCACCTGTCGGGTTTTGGAGACATATGCATCATCATATAGGGCATAAGAATAGGATATAACTCAGTTTATTGACCACACATCATTATTGCTGTTCATTTATTAGTTTGCTGGTAATTAGAGCTGAATTTAGAAATAGTTTTGAAACAAATCTTTGTGCTTAACAAACTTAATTAAATATGTAGGCTAATGGATGTGTTCAGCGGAGTGAGCCTTCACCATTTCCGAACTCCACGAAAGTAAAGTAGTAAAGTAAAAAATTAAGTAAAGAGAAAGCAAAGAGGCCGAACGGAGGAGGCTCGTTCATGTACATAGCAGACATGTAAATAATAAATGCGCCATGATGTAACGCAACTGACTCTTAAAGGGAACGGGAGATGAGACTCTGATTGGTTTGATGCATGTAATGCTGAAAACACAGCTATAACTCATTAAGAGAATAAGCACAACCCTGTTAGACCATGCACCACGGCGGCGTATTTTTCTCTCTCTAAAATAGCAAAAGTGGATTCAGACACGCCCTTAATGCTTTTGACCATGCGCTTTAGACTTTGCACCTAGATCATTAAAACAGCGCCCAAAGATGCTTTCTGTGGCCCATAAAAGTGCTGACATTTGTATTTATTAACCCTTTGAGCAGTATGGTGTCATATGGGCTTATTGTTTCTGTGACCCATGGAGAACTGTCCCACACATGGTTTTTAGAATGTACAGATTTTGGAGTGAAATTGCCAGCAATTCTAAATTGAAGCTTGATTTGTTGCCATAGAAACAGTTGCCTTAGAATACAGTGTTCTAAGTTCTAAAGCTGTTAAAATACTCACTCTGGGAAACAGTTTAACATTTTAAACTTACCAGTGAAAATGGTAATTATTTCACGTATTAAATGATTGAATAATTTAACACGCGAGTGCAAAGAAAAGAAAGTTCTTCATCGAAAGCAATGCTTGTGGGGTCTCGTTTTGATCTCTTCTACACATATGTCTCTCAGTTATCTCCGCCACAGCTATTTCTGGCACTACCATCAGTGAGAGAATAAAATCAACTTTTAGTTAACACAAGCTCTGCAACAGTGTTTGGATGTGACCCAGTTTTGTTGTCAGAGAGCTATCTAATGCTTGCAGTCGGCCCGAACACCAATGCAGCGTCTGAGTGACAGCTCTAAATACTGTGTTATCTCGAGCGCCATTTGTCCATGTAGTCGCACATTTAGCTCAAGTCGATGTACGCAAAAGATTTCTGCAAATGAGGAGAGAAATCAAGGTGCTAAATAAATGAAATTAGAGTGATGGTGCGTTTGTTTAGAGCTGAGGCTGATGAAAGTATAGCCGAGGGCAGGATTCATGTGGTAATCATGTTTACCGAAATGATGATGAAGGAGTCGGGCTCTTGGGATTTAATTGCTGGAACACAGCACATTATAAAGGTGTGGGTTTAATTATAATTACAGTACCTTAACAAATAGAAGGTTGTGTTATGAATAAAAAAAAAAATCAAAATATCCACAATTTCTGTTTTTACCCCATGATGTAATAAATTATTCAAATCAATGAACAAATCATTCCATCTATCATTGAACCAATCACTCAGTCATTGAACCAATCACTCCATAATCACAATCAATCAATCAATCAATCAATCAATCAATCAATCAATCAATCAATCAATCAATCAATCAATCAATCAATCAATCAATCAATCATTAAACCAACAAATTAATCAATCAATAATTGAACCAATCAATCCATCAATGAACAAATCAATTAACCAACAATTGAATCAATCAATGGTTGAATCAATCAATGGTTGAATCAATCAATGGTTGAATAAATCAATCAATCAATCAATCAATAAATCAATCAATCAATCAATCAATCAATCAATCAATCAATCAAGCATTTAACCAACCAATCAATCACTGAATCAATCAATCAATCAATCATTGAACTAATCAATCAAACCATTATTAAATCAATCTATAAATCAATCAATCAATTGATGAACCAATCAGTTCATTACTAAATGAATCAATTAATCATCAAACTAATCAATCAATCCATCATTTCATCAATCTAGCAATCAATCAATTATTGAACCAATCAGTTCATCACTAAATCAATCAATTAATCATCAAACCAATCAATCAATCAATCAATCATTGAATCAACCAATCAATCAACCATTAAATGACTCAATAATTGAACCAATTAATCATTAAATCAATGAACCAATCAGTTAATCAATGAACCAATAAATCAATAAATCCATAATTGAATCAATCAATTAATCAATGTACAAATCCATCAATCATCAAATCAGTCATTCAATAAACCAATCAATTCATCACTGAATTAATCAATCAATCATCAAACTAATCAATCAATCGATCCATCATTGAATCAATCAATTAATCAATAATTAAAGGAATCAATCAATTATTGAACCAATTGGTGATTAAATCAATCAATCAACCCATCATTTAATAAATAAATTAATAAATGCCCAAATCAATCAATAAACCATCATTAAACCAATGAATCAATCATTTAATCAATCAATCAATCATTGAACTAATCAATCAATCCATCAACGAATCAATCTATTAATAAATTATCAATCATCATTGAACCAACCAATAAATTAATGAATCAATGACTGAACCAATCAATCATTCAATCAATCATTGAACAAATCAATCAATCAATCAATCAATCAATCAATCAATCAAGTTTTCAGTAAAGGAAAAAAACTTTGCAGATGCTATAAGATAATTTTTTTTTCAATACATTTTTTCAATTTTTTCAAAGATTCATTGAATAAATTTTAGGAAAGAGATATTTGACCACATACACTTTTCTCTGTATGAGTCATTTTGAGTCATTTCATTAAATTAATTTGTATTATTTATAATGAACTTTAAAACAAAATTTAAAATGCAAGAATTAATCGCATATGTCACAGTCTTCAGCTCGAGTGCCCACCAGACACACAAGAGGACACACTCTACACATCACACCTGCTGCTCAACTGGACTACACATCCCATAAATATTCTGCAGATCACACCTGACGCTCATGCACTTTGATTACACTACACCTGCAGCCCATTATCCATTTATCACAAATTATTTTATTTATTATTAGCTCTGTGTTTTAGTCTGTGTTTGTTAAACGTTGAATGTTTGTATGCTGATTTTTATGTTCTGTGCCTTTGTTTTGTTTTTTTATATAAATGAATTAGTTGCATGTGGATCCACCCCCATTCTTTTCCCCGAACCATCATTAAAATATGTATTTTTTGTTAGAGATTAATGTCTAAGTTTCATACATTCTCACTTTTTTGACCAGCAATTGTTATAAATCAAAAATTACATTCCATTAATTTAAACGGTGTTAATGTTGATAATATTTTATATATTTTATGTACTTTTTTGCATGTATGTCTTTTCATTTTTTATTAATAAAATGAATGATGATTGATAACCTTGTAATAACTTAGTTACAATTAGTTTCCCATTTACTCACTATTGAGAAGCAATACAAATATAGTTCTGTCTGTTTCATGAAATACCACTTTTTTTTTGGTTCAGCCAGAACCAGAATGCAAATCAATGCAAATCAGATTTTGAATGCATTTTGAGGACTGTACAGAAACCAACAAAGGGTCATTCTAAAAACGTAGCCGTATATAAATGTCTAGAGATCACAAATTATGTAGCCAGAAGTTTGAATGGCTGCATTTCAACTTCAAATCAAACATTACAGGGCCGTATGATGCTGTTCTTTCCACACTTACCAGCTAACCGCTTACCTTCCTATGGACAGCTTTGCTGCTGTTACCAGTTTGTCCAGTAGCTCGCCATGTACATAGGCGAACTTAAGACTCAAAGAGAAGTCAACCATGACAACTGGGTTTAAGTCTGGCAAAGAACGATTCCAGAAAGCGGGTAAGACAAAATCACAAGCCAAAAAATAAGGTAAACAAATAAATAACAGGGTGAGAATGTGATAAAAATCAGGTGAGGGCTAGCTTTTTTCAGGATTGCTTTTTTAACTGCCAGTTGGACAACAATCAGTGCTTTTAAAAAACACTATTGGTTGGGTTTAGTGATCGGTCAGTCAGTCAGTCAGTCGACAGTGGCCTTTGGGGGATTTACACAAAAAGAGCAAGCGCAAATGGCACTCGCAGGAGTAATTTAAGATCTCAAAAAGTGTACACAGCTGCCTCTGGTGGGTTCGCAAAAAAAAAACTGTAAAAAAAAAAAAACATACCTCCTTGGACGTATTTAGCGCTCTCCAGAAATGTATATAGTAGGGATGTAACGGTATCAGAATTTCACGGTTCGGTAATACCTCGGTATGAATGTCACGGTACGGTATTTATTGAATCATTTACAGGAAAAAAAAAACTTTTGAAAATACTCCAAAAAAGTGCCAAAAGTGTCAATGACATACAAATTAGCCATCTATCTGTTAGCTTTGAAACAGGAACTTCAATTTTAATAACAAAAAATTATTAAACCATGTAAAAAAAATAAAGTTTCAATTTAGTATTGTTACTCATCACATTCAACATTTAATCACTCACTTAGATAGAGATGGGTTTAAAGAAAAATTATCATATAATTATAATCTGGTAAAAGCTGGTATCTCTGGGTATTTACAATGTCCCCTGCAACAGAAAAAAACCCTCTCATTTGGGACTGAGATTTCTGGGACAAGAGAGATATGACTTGGCCCATGTTGACAGCAGTGGGGTAACGTTGTGCATTGTCTTTCCCCCACTTGAGAAGACAAACCATGAGTGAGATAGAGATCTCTTTGCGGTACAAGTCAATGTATGCATCAATCTGAACAGTGCTGTGTTTCTGCAGTCCCCATGACTGTTATTAGTCGTATTCCCCAACTTGCAGGCACGTGCACACATTGGGCTCAACCTGTGCAGTGCACATGCCCTTTTTAGTCTTGGATAGAAAATGCCCTTCCAAAACGATCAAAAGTGCCCCCGCGACGCGACACAACCTCCGTCCAGTCCAGCCCTTCAGTAGGCGCGCGACAACACCTCTCTTGGTATGCGCGCTCAACCCCCCCCCCCCCCCCCCTCGGCGCTTTACAATACGCGCGCCACAACACAGCTGATCAGAACGCGCGCGACAGCACCGCTATTCAGCCCGCTTTAGGTTCGATCATTTCCATCTTTTTTTCATCTCCGCTACTAGCAGCACACTCCATTTCCGCATTACTGGATCTGTAGCGACAACAGACCGCAAAGGATTATGGCCACGCCGGGGCTGATGGGAAATGAAGTTTCAGCTACCTCCCGTTCGCTTCATTCGCCTGAGCAAATTTTCTCTGAAGATCTATAGTTTTACCGAGTCATGCGACTTCGGTAATATCGAAAAAATTTAATATTGCGGTATGACGGTATTTACAATACCGTTACATCCCTAGTATATAGTGGTTCGTTTTCAGTATGAGTCTTGGTTGACAGAACCTGTCCACAGTGACAATGACTGGTGTCGCTAAACCACTGTTGCTAAAAAGCTGTTAGGGAGATGCAAAGTATATACAAAGTTAACTGCTATGAGCAATGATGACTCCTGGATCATCATCAAACCAAGTGTTTCAGCTCTTGTTTTAATAACACAATCACTTCAGAATGATTCATTTGTTGTGCAGTTTGTCGAATAGCTCATTTCGCAGCTCTCCCAATGAATGGTGCTAATTGAAAACAAAAAGATTATGATGAAGATTTGCTTGTTCATTTAATTGCACATGCAGTTTGCAACACAATCATTCAGATGAGCTTTTGATTTGTTCTAGTATGTAATATATTACGAAAATGTCTGAGTAAAGTGAGGGGCAGTGTGTGCTCAATATTTCAGCAGTCATACATAATTTGTAGGCGCACTAGCTGAACAGTGATATTACACTCATGTTGCATTCAGGTGCAGGATCCAGCGTTAGATTCATGGCAGGCCTGTAGAGCAGGACTGATGAGAGATGCATTAGAAATCAATAGCCCAGTGTTTTAATACATGCAAGAGTGAACATAACGATTTTAAGACTGGATCTAAAAAAAATGAAAGAGCATGCCTGCATAAAAGAGGTATTTTATTTATTTATTTTTGGGGGGCTGAACCAACAGCCTTAGTAGGTTGCATTCAATAGTAGGTCAGTTTTACCTCAATAGAGATATTACAAAAACAAAATGAAAATGAGTATGAATATAATAGTGTAATTAGCATGTGATATTTTACTAATTTTAGCTTTAATTACTGTGTTAAATGAATTGTTAATAATTATTTGCAATAATAAAATATTATTTTATGCTTATTAAAACATCAACAGAATCTTAATTCATTTAAAATAAATTACATTTAATTAAATTAAGTTTAAATGAATTTTTAAATTAAGTTTTATGATAACAGAGCCACTTTACAAATCTATCATTTAGGTTAGGATTCTGACCCTGAGAGCAGCAGACTACATAGGCGACTCTGTAGATTTTAGAGCAGAGCTGTTTTAAAGGGCCGTATCACGTCACCGCTTTCTCTCCATCACCACGTGAAGGAATGAAATAGACAGCAATGCCTAAAGCTGAGCAGTGGAGCGAAAGAGAAACACAGAGAGGGATAAAACACAGTGGCAGAACGAGGGAACAAGAAAAAAAAACTGTTAGGCTGAGATATAGAAGGGCTGCAGAAGAGTGATTACATGTGAGCATGACCCAGGGCCGCAGGGGTCAGAGGACGCTCCCATTCCCACTCACAATGAGCACAATTCCTCCACTGGAATCCACTCCACTGGAATTACTCCACTTCGGGTTTTCCTGCTTCTGCTGTTTACTCCCCAACTACATTTTCACTGTAACAGCTCCACTAAGAACTGACCAACTATTAGCAATCATGCATCAACATGCTAATTCAGGCTACAATCATGCTAGACACACAGCAGTGACATGCAAACTTAAGATAGAAACATAACAGCATGCTAATTAAATCACAAAATACATAATGATACCAGAAACGGTGTAACAACATGCTAAATTATCTTTGAAAGAACTTGCTAATTAATGAAAAATGCTAATTATTGTCATAATTAACTACATCGTAATTAAAGTCAGAAGCATGCTAGCAATGCCCAAAGTGAATTATTGCTAATAACATGCTAATTTGTGCCAGACACAAACTTGCTAGTTCATGGCAGAAACACGTTAACAACATCCTAATTCATGCTACAGCATACAACATGCTAGCAAACATGCAAATACATGTGAGAAATGTGGTAATAATGTGCTGATTCATGATAGAAACATTTTGGCCACATGCTCATGCATGCCAGAAACATGTTAACACAATTCCAATGCTGGCAACATGCTAATACTTAGTTACCAATATACTAATTCATATTAAAATAATACAAAATGCTAACACCATGGTAATTCATGCAACCAGCATGCTAGCCTTTCCAATCCATGCTAACATACAAATCCATAGTAGAAATGTGATAATAATGTGTAAATTCATACTAGAAACATTCATGTCCATGTGGCCAGAAACATGTTTACACATTTCCAATGATAGTAACATGCTAACACATAATACCAAGATAGCTACTAATTCATGATAGAAAATTTAAAACCATGCAAATTCATACAACCACCATGCTAAAACATGCTAGCCACAAGTCAATTTGTGTCAGTATCACGCTAACGACTTTCCAATCCAGGCTAACATACAAATTCATGTTAGAAATGTGATAATAGTGTGCTAATTCATACTAGAAACATTCTAGCCACATGTACATACATGCGAGAAGCATGTTAACACAGTTCCAATGCTAGCAACATGCTAATACATACTACCAAGATACTAATTCATGATAGAAAAATTAACACCATGCTAATTCATGCAACCAGCATCCTAAAACATGCAGCAGCATGCTAGCCACATGTTCACACGCCAACAACTTTCCAATCCATGCTAACATACAAATTAATGTTAGAAATGTGATAATAGTGTGCTAATTTATACTAGAAACATTTTAGCCACATGTACATACATGCAAGAAACATGTTAACACAATTCCAATGCTAGCAACATGCTAATACATTCTACCGAGATAATAATTAATGATAGAAAGGTTAACACCATGCTAATTCATGGAACCACCACCCTATAACATGCTGCAGCATGTTAGCCACATGTTCATTTGTGTCAGAAACACACCAACGAGTTTCCAATTCATGCTAATATGCTAACTACTACTAAAAAGTTGGTAATTCATTGTAGAAAAAAGATAGGTGACTAAATGTTTGAAACACACAAACAACATCTAATTAATACATTCAACATTCAGCAAATTACCCTGCTGAAAATTCCAGCTTAAACCAGCCTAGGCTGGTTGGCTGGTTTTAGCTGGTTGACCAGCCTGGTTTTAGAGGGGTTTTGGCCACTTCCAGGCTGGTTTCCAGCCATTCCAGTCTGGTCTTAGCTGGTCAGGCTGGGAGATGACCAGCTAAAACCAGCTTGACCAGCCTAGCCAAGCTGGGAGTCCAGCCAAAACCAGCTATATCCAGCTTAAACCAGGCTGGTCAAGCTGGTTTTAGCTGGATTTGGCTGGTCATTTTCCAGCCTGGCTGGAAATGGCTGGAAACCAGCCTGGAAATGGCCAAAACCCCTCTAAAACCAGGCTGGTCGACCAGCTAAAACCAGCCAACCAGCCTAGGCTGGTTTAAGCTGGATTTTTCAGCAGGGTATTGATTGCAGAAACCATTGACAACATGCTAATTCTTGCAAGTAAGATGCAAGTAGTTACATCACTACTTTTCTGATTTATTCATCCACTTTTGCAACATTCCCATTTCAATCTATGATTGAATTCCACATTTCCTTGAATCCACATGAATCTTAGTGCATTAATTATTGTATTAGCATATAGATGTGTATTTTTGACTATTGTCTTTCACAGATTTAATTTTTCTTCCATTCGGGCTGCTAGAAATTTATTAACACTTTGCTCAACACATGGTGGGCTGTTAATATGTTCATATGGAGCTGGATCATGCAGTGAGAAAAAACGAAGACGCTCTGACTTTCAAACAAACCACTCCTCGCTGCAGGCAAAATCCCGCTCCCTCAGCTTCAAACATCCTCCGATCCGTGTTCCCGCCAGCCCGTGACCTCTCTGTCGTTCTCTGTCAGTCTTTTTCTCTCCGCTCTAATGCATTTACATAGAAGACCTGCCGGCCGCAAACATAACACGGCCGCGTATGACAGCTGTGGCTTTGACCCTTGACCTGTGAGATGTACATGAACCGCAACATCGCCACACATTCTGATGTGCGCAGCCAGACACCAGCTGGTGCTTAGAAGTTAATTATCATAAACACTTCTCTCTGTATCGCTATGTGTGTTTGTGAGCGCAGCGGCGGGTGAACAGCTTCTCTTCGTCTCTTTGTCTGCCTGCATCTCTCGTTCAGACTAAACTGGCATTTCACTGCGCATTTCTTTTCATTTCATTATGCGATGAATCCAATTTCATGAGCACAATTCACTGACCACAACAATGACACAAACTTTGTAGTGTACCGCTTGAAAAGGAACATCAAATTGGAAATTTTATACTGAGGTGCCTATTTCTCAGCATGAGGTTTTCTTTTCAAGAGTCAATTTGTGTACACATAGCTACAGTGCACATGAACATTTATACAGTGTTTTAAAAAGTTAGATAAAGTTCACTGAACACAGTGATCATTGAACATGATGTAACTAAGCAATAGGTTTATGCCTGCAATTCACTTAATGGCCACAAGTGTTGCTATTAACAGGAATTTCAAGTTGTTAGAGCGCTCAACTGTAGTGTTGCAACACAGGCTCATTCTGAAAATGTAGTCCTATATACATTTCTGGAGATTGTGAATTATGTAGCCAGAAGTACATATGGCTGCATTTTGTCTTTAAAATGAATGCTACGGGGGCAGTATGAAGCCATTACTTTTTGTGCTTACCAGCTGACTGCTTACCTCTGTGTGGAAGAATTTTCCTCTGTTAACAGATTGTCTATAGGCTTGCCATGTACGTCGACGGATTTGAGACACAGGGCGGAGTTGACTTTGACGACGGGGTTCAAGTCTGGTGAAGAATGCTTCCAGAAAACAGGTAAGACAAAAAAAAAAAAAAAAAATCAAGTAAATAACAGGGTGAGAATATGGTAAAATCTGAAACTGTGGTAAAAATCAAGCTGCCGCGAGGGTTTCTTTTTCTGAATTGCTTTTTAAAATACTGTTTGTTGTTAAAAAAATTTTTGTATTAATGTACACCTGATTAGTGATGGTGGTTGATGCACTTTATCTCTGTGGAGTGAGGTCGGAAATGGGAAGAATGTTTATTGTCATTGCTGGGAAGATTATAAGTTATTGTGTGAATAATTGATAATGAAATGAGAGTGACGGTTTAACTAATTGCACATTGTGATTGACTATGGAATAAATGGGTGGAGTTGGAGAATGTGTCACACACTGAGGAAGGCTTTGTGCCGAAACATCTGTTTGTCTGTTATCACCCTTAAAATGTAAGAAAAAATAAGAATAAAAACAGTATGAAGCAATTGAGTGCGAATCATTACCTTCTTTTGAATAATACACACACTTTAAAGCCATAGCTACAGTGCACATGAACATTTATACAGTGTTTTAAAAAGTTAGATAAAGTTCACTGAACACAGTGATCATTGAACATGATGTAACTTAGCAATAGGTTTATGCCTGCAAATCACTTAATGGCCACAAGTGTTGCTATTAACAGGAATTTCAAGTTGTTAGAGCGCTCAACTGTAGTATTGCAACACAGGCTCATTCTGAAAATGTAGTCCTATATACATTTCTGGAGATTGTGAATTATGTAGCCAGAAGTACGTATGGCTGCATTTGGTCTTTAAAATGAATGCTACGGGGGCAGTATGAAGCCATTACTTTTTGTGCTTACCAGCTGACTGCTTACCTCTGTGTGGAAGAATTTTCCTCTGTTAACAGATTGTCTATAGGCTTGCCATGTACGTCGGCGGATTTGAGACACAGGGCGGAGTTGACTTTGACGACGGGGTTCAAGTCTGGTGAAGAACGCTTCCAGAAAACAGGTAAGACAAAAAAAAAAAAAAAAAAAAAATCAAGTAAATAACAGGGTGAGAATATGGTAAAATCTAAAACTGTGGTAAAAATCAAGCTGCCGCGAGGGTTTCTTTTTCTGAATTGCTTTTTAAAATACTGTTTGTTGTTAAAAAGTTTTTTGTATTGATGTACACCTGATTAGTGATGGTGGTTGATGCACTTTATCTCTGTGGAGTGAGGTCGGAAATGGGAAGAATGTTTATTGTCATTGCTGGGAAGATTATAAGTTATTGTGTGATTAATTGATAATGAAATGAGAGTGACGGTTTAACTAATTGCACATTGTGATTGACTATGGAATAAATGGGTGGAGTTGGAGAATGTGTCACACACTGAGGAAGGCTTTGTGCCGAAACGTCTGTTTGTCTGTTATCACCTGTAAAATGTAAGAAAAAATAAGAATAAAAACAGTATGAAGCAATTGAGTGCAAATCATTACCTTCTTTTGAATAATACACACACTTTAAAGCCATAGCTACAGTGCACATGAACATTTATACAGTGTTTTAAAAAGTTAGATAAAGTTCACTGAACACAGTGATCATTGAACATGATGTAACTAAGCAATAGGTTTATGCCTGCAATTCACCTAATGGCCACAAGTGTTGCTATTAACAGGAATTTTAAGTTGTTAGAGCGCTCAACTGTAGTGTTGCAACACAGGCTCATTCTGAAAATGTAGTCCTATATACATTTCTGGAGATTGTGAATTATGTAGCCAGAAGTACGTATGGCTGCATTTGGTCTTTAAAATTAATGCTACGGGGGCAGTATGAAGCCATTACTTTTTGTGCTTACCAGCTGACTGCTTACCTCTGTGTGGAAGAATTTTCCTCTGTTAACAGATTGTCTATAGGCTTGCCATGTACGTCGGCGGATTTGAGACACAGGGCGGAGTTGACTTTGACGACAGGGTTCAAGTCTGGTGAAGAACGCTTCCAGAAAACCGGTAAGACAAAAAAAAAAATGAAAAAAAAAAAATCAAGTAAAAAACAGGGTGAGAATATGGTCAAATCTGAAACTGTGGTAAAAAATCAAGCTGCCGCGAGGGCTTCTTTTTCTGAATTGCTTTTTAAAATACTGCTTGTTGTTTGTTTGGTCGGTCAATCAGTGAGTTGTAAGCATCCTCTGGTGGATTTATGCAAAAACAACAGGCACAAATGGCACTCGTGGGACAAGTTTAAGAACTCAAAAGAATATACTCCGGCCGTTGGTGGTTTCCCGAAAATATGCAAATAAAAAACTAAAAACGTACCTCCTGGGAAGTATTTTGTGCTCTCCAGAAATGTATATAGGGGTACGTAATCAGAATGAGCCTGGATTGGGAGTATTGGTAACTTAGTGATCAACAGTAAATAAGACAAGCATGATGGAGACAGTTGATTGGTCATGTGTATGTAAAGTGTACCACATTGGTCAATTCGGGACATGTAATTCCATGTCCAATTATTCGCATTAACTCTTATTATTGCAAAGCCACCTCAAGCAAGCTTAAAAACCTGCTGGCAAATATTTTTTATTCAAAATTCTGAATAAAAAATTGTATTCAAAAATGCTTATGCAATACTTAAAAAAATGTGCATTAACACAGATACTGAAGACTGGAATTGAAGCTCAGGAATGATGTGATTTTAAATAATATTCAAAACAAATACAATTACTATTTAATTACTATTTCATTTGATTTTTAAATAGTTTACATGATGGTAATATATTGGTTCCCATTAAAATCATCCCCTTAAAAAGTCTTCATGTTTTTTGTTATTTCATGTATGTTCATCCATAATTTCATTGATAGTCACATTATGCCAATATATATATATATATATATATATATATATATATATATATATATATATATATATATATATATATATATATATATATATAATCTATTTCACAACAGCTAAGAGCAAACCTCACACAGTCAGGTTTTAGAGTCCAACCTGTTTTACAGAGCTGTTTCGCAGCACTAGTAGCAATTTCAGAAGTCCCGACAGTGCTAAATAGTTAATTGCTAGTCCAGTGAATTGGTGGTGTCACCATTTTGGAAATGGCTGTTCCATTAACACCAACACATTTGCCTTCACTTGATCTAATTTCCTCTCTCCTCATTTGTCTGGCCCGTCGCTGTTATTCATTCCGGCCGCTATCTGATGATCAGTCTTAGTGTTTCAGTCGTGTTTGTATTTCCTTTTTCTACTTTCTCCCTCTCTTTACAGTCTATTGCTCAGTCTTTTCCAACCCTTTGGCTCAATTTGCTGGTTCATCTCTTTATCTCTCCTCCTCCTCCTGCTCTCCTCTCTTGCAGTGTTTATTTAAGCACTTTCACGGTCACTGCACTGTGCTCCCTCTCACAGGACAGAGCCGTCTCAGAAACACGCTCTCTTCCCTTGCATTTGCACCATCTCTTTGTTCGTCTTATTTACCTCCGAAATCCTTTCTGACTAAATGTACATCCGCTCCTGTTGTCTTTAATGCCGTTTTCCCCCATTCTTTTATCCCCTCAACACCTTTAATGTGGGGTGCGTTTTCTCTCTCTCCCTTTTTCTTTTTCTCGCTCTCATCTCCTCGGAAAAAAAGAGAGCTCTGAAATTCTGTCATGCTTCACAGACATCGCTGGCTCTCCTCTCCTCACTTTCGAGATCTAAGGCTGAATGTGAGCCAAATATAACTAGAAAAAAATCTACCACTTACACATCCGCTGCCTTACGGTTGTTTAAATGGAAAAAAGGCCTTTACTAGACATTAGACGGCTTAGTTGAGTTTTTACCTGCTGTAATTTCAAAATCAATAGACCATTATTATTAAAGTAAAGAACGTATTCATTATATATTCATTATTTTTCTTTGACTTAGTCACTTTATCATCAGGGGTTGCCACAGTGGAATGAACCGCCAACTTATCCATCATATGTTTTACACTGCGGATGACCTTCTAGCTACAACTCATTACTGGGAAACATCTTAAAACACACACACACACACACACACACACACACACACACACACACACACACACACACACACACATATATATATATATATATATATATATATATATATACACACACACACACACACACTTAGATCCATAATTATTTGGACATTGACCCAATTCTAACATTTTTGGCTCTATTCACCAACACAATGTATTTGAAATAAAATTAACAAGATGTGCTTTAACTGTAGACTGTCAACTTTAATTTGAGGGTATTTACCAAATACATTTTTTTTTTCCAAATCAGGTAAATACTGTAGGAATTACAGAAGTTTGCATATGTGCCTCCCACTTGTTAAGGGTCCAAAAGTAATTGTACAATTGGCTTTCACAGTACTTATTTTTATTTACAGTGTATCAAATCTCAGCTATGAAAAAAGACGGATGACTTAAACTTGTAAAAATGTACATCAGAATAGCTTTTACAAGTTTAACTCATGCGTCTTTTTTCATAGCTGAGATTTGATACACTGTAAAAAAAAAAAAAATCAAAAAGGGGACTCAACTTAAAACTTTAAAGCAATTTACTACTCAACTTTTAACCCAAATACTGTAGTTTACTCAATTTAATTTGATTCAATTTAATTTAATATTCTTCAAACTTAGATAGTAATAATAATAATGTGTTACTGTTGTGGATTTTAAATCAAAGCATCTCAGCTAGAAAACCGCTGTGCCACAATAGTACTTTCAAGCTAAATTCTACTCTGATGAACATTTTTACAAATTTGTCACCCAGCCATTCAATTAATGAAAAAAGGGCGGGACAAATGGGACCAAACCTTTGCATTTGTGAAACATACTGGAGCCAAACTATAATATCATTCTGAGCTCTTTATGGATATGTAATTTAAATGGTAATTAATAGGTAATTAATAGGTAGGCATTATGCTAATTGTGAATTAGCATGCACACCCTATTTATGATCGATTGGAATTTATTAACATACACATGTTTTAGTATCATATCTGATGTTTACGAAGCATTCAGGAGGAGAGTTTTGGGGAAGGTCTGTTTTGCATTCAAGATACTTAGAATTCACTTCTGTATTTATGAATGTTTTATGAATGAGGACTAGAGTGTGTTTAGGAGATAATCATTTAAAGTGTAGAAATCAATTCTATGCATGATGAAATAATTAATAATTATACTACTTAGATAACTTGACCTACATCCTTGTCATTTGTATTATCTTATCAATGTATCTGTATTACGTAAACAGTGATTTCATGGCAGACTGAATTTAAAGTTTAAATCTGAAGTTTAAAATTCAAACATTTACATAACACACACACACATAACACTTTTGGCTCTATACACTAAAACTAATGTACTTGTAATGAAACCAACAATATGTGCTTTAACTGCAGACTGTCTGCTTTAATTTGAGGGTATTTACATTCAAATCAGGTGAACGCTGTAGGAATTACAACAGTTAGCATATGTGCCTCCCACTTGTTAAGGGTCCAAAAGTAATTGGACAGAATAATAATCATGAATCAAGCTTTCACTTTTTAATACTTGGCTGAAAATCCTTTGCAGTCAATTACAGCCTGAAGTCTGGAACGCATAGACATGATGACCAGATGCTGGGTTTCATTCCTGGTGGTGTTCTGCTAGACCTCTACAGCAACTGTTTTCAGTTCCTGCTTGTTCTTAGGGCATTTTCTCTAACTAGTAACTTCCCTTTTGCAGCTGGTGTATTTGTTTTGGACCATTTCCATTAATTGGTTGGCTGGGTGACAATGACAAATACTATTTTTGACCCAGAGCCATGGTTTTACGGGTACACAATAAAAAACGGACTCAGCTTTTTAGGCAACTTGCTACCTCATTTTGGGGTTGGTGTGGATTTCTTGTCTCTTCTCCATTGAACGGATGGCTGGGTGACATTATGCTATCTTTGACCCAGAGCTTTGATTTAACTTGAACAGTTATGAACTCGCAGCTACAACCCCCCCATGAAACAGATGCGTAAAAATGTACATCAGAGTAGCATTTGAAATTCCTTCTGCTCATGTTTCATGAATGAGACCCTCTGCTTTTAAGACAGTGTCAACAAGAGCCATAAAGTCAAGCCTCATACTCACTCACTCACTCGTCCTTCCCATCCATTTTCCTCACTCATTCCCTCCATTTCCCAAAGGACCTTCTTAGTGTTAAGAGAGTTCTGGTCCAATGACTCGCCCTCAACCTGTCCACCTTCTCTCATCTCATCTCCAAAGTGTTGATCCCTGCCATCAATCAAACACATGACACATGCAGTACACTGTACATGCACATATAAGAGTTTTGTTTCATTATAGAGGTTGTTTAAGAAGCTTCTCCAAAAGAAAGAAAGAAATAAAAAATATGATTAATGAACCCTATAAAGCTATCATATTTAAAATACATGTTTGTAAGATTGCTATATCAGAACTTTTCTCAAAGCTCTATTGTACATATTTACTGCATGACTTTCAACTTCCTCTTATATAGTCTACTAGTCCATGCTTACTAAGGAATATTAAAGAATTAAATAAAACAAAAATCTACAGTTAATTTATTCATTTGTATGTGGCTTTTTTAGTAGAACATTAAAGAAGGTTTTATATATATATATATATATATATATATATATATATATATATATATATATATATATATATATATATATTCAGTCATTTTCTTGTCAGCTTGGTCCCTTTATTAAGCGGAATGAACCGGCAACTTATCAAGCAAGTTTTTACGCAGCGGATAACCTTCCAGCCACAACCCATCTCTGGGTTCAGGCTCGAACCAGCGACTTTCTTGCTGTGAGGTGACAGCACTACCTACTGTGCCACTGCTTCGCCCATATATAAGGAATAAGGGTAATATGTAAATAATGTTCCGTTTCTAAAGCCCTGCTCACACTATGAGATTTCAGCCACGATTTAGTCATCTGAGACAAATTTGGGAAATCCTAAAAGATTCTTGAAATCCTTGGCTAAAATTGGTGATCTTTGATCATGGGTTTGACATGTTCACTTAAGTTCTGGCAGTGTCAGACGATTTCAGACACTTTCCTGCAGTGTGACAACAGCTTGCAATGAGCGTCAATCCAAGAACCAATTGGAGCTCCAAATTTGATGACGCAAATCCATGCGACAATTCAAATGACCATCGGGAAATGTCAAAACTGTTTTTTTTCTTCCTGGTTGTATTAAAATTGCCACTACAAATTGTTTACGGTTTGCTGTGAGGAATCATTTCAGAACGCGGGATAGCGAAAGTGTCACGCGTGGATGACATCCAACTCTGGTGGCGCTTTCTTTCATGTTTGGCATGTCTTCTTTGTTGTTCGGTCTGACTTTACAGCTGAGATTTTACAGTGTGACATGAGAGACATGTTCGTGCAGTCCAACATGCTACAATCAATCAGGATTATATATTTAAAAAAAAAAAAACTGCGTAAATACTGTATTATTTTATAAAACACCAAGACCGCAGTTTAACGTAAAATATTGTTTTATATTCTTGTGAAGAACTCAATATCTGTAATGCCTTGACTCACTTAGGAAAGCAAAAAGATAGCAGGATTTATCAAACACATAGATTTATTTACGAACACTCACTTGGAAGACCATCAACAATACAGAAACGATATGGGTTGACAACAAAGCACAACTAAGAGAAAGACCGAATGAATGAAACACAGGAGTACAAATACATTTGGCTTAATGAAACTAATGATTAACAGGGATAGGAAACAGGTGGAACTAATGAAAATGGAGAAACAGCGGGAACTACAAAAAAGGAGCACATGGGGAAGGTCACATGATGAAAACAAAACACACACGGAAGACAGGACCTGACAATATCCTGACTGGCCTGAGGGTAAGTAAATTAATAGTAAATTTTTATTATTTTTTTCTGGGAAATTCACGTTCACGTTTTATTAAAATATGAGTTCTTAAAAGAAAGTAAGTGTAAGAACATGTTTTATATTTGTATTTTTAAGTTTTATATTATAAATACATTTACATAATAGTTCACTCAAAAATAAAAAAAAATTGTTAATTATTACTCTCATGTTGTTCCAAGTCCTTCGTTAATCTTTGGACTTTTACCTTGGACTTTTGGTTAATTTTTTGCACACATAAAGCTAAAAAAATGACTTTACTGAACAGTTTTTTCTTCTTGGTGTCAGTAAATTGTGTGCATTCACCAGCACTCTGCAGTGATATATACACCACGGATGCCCGTACATGCAACTTGTTCTGTTTGAGCATAACACATGAATGCGTGCTCTACATCGACACATACTGATTTATTCGTGCTTAAATTATTCTTATAACTTGATAACATTCTATTAAAGCCACTGAAGGTGCATGGTCTGTTTTGAGAATGTTTTTTGGTACCTTTCAGGACTTTGAAGGTGTCAAGAATCTTTGCAGACTGTGGAGGAAGAGGGATGTCTGAGACCTAAATTATCTTAATTTGTGTTCCTGAAGACTAACGAACGTTTGGGAGTGAGATATTAATAACAATATTTTTTATGATTGGGGAACTAACCCTTAAACCCATTTTAATACCTTCTAACATACAGTTGAAGTCATAATTATTAGCCCCCCCTTTGAATTTGTATTTCTTTTTAAAATATTTCCCAAATGATGTTTAGCAGAGCAAGGAAATTTATCACAGTATGTCTGATAATATTTTTTCTTCTGGAGAAAGTCTTATGTGTCTTACTTCGGCTAGAATAAAAGCAGTTTTTAATTTTTTAAAGAACATTTTAAGAACAAAATTATTAGCCCCAAAGAGCTTTATATTTTTTTCGAAAGTCTACAGAACAAACCATCATTATACAATAACTTGCCTAATTACCCTAACCTGCCTAGTTAACCTAGTTAAGCCTTTAAATGTCACTTTAAGCTGTATAGAAGTGTCTTGAAAAATATCTTGTAAAATATTATTTACTGTCATCATGGCAAATATAAAATAAATCAGTTATTAGAGATGAGTTATTAAAACTATTATGTTGAAAAAATCTCTCCATTAAACAGATATTGGGGAAAAAAAATAAACGGGACGAATAATGCTGTATGTTTTTAGCAGCACAATCTCATGGCAATTCGTAACTTTTTGATTTAACAACTAATTCGTTCTAATTCGACGGTTGGTTTTAGGGGCGGGGTTGGGTTGGTTGCAACCCCTCTTTTTTAAAATTGTACATTTTCGTACGACTTAAGCTGTGGTCACAATTGACTTTTCCTCCTATAGACTTCTGTTCATACGCACGCGAATGCGTTAGACCGGAAACGCAGGGTCATGCATCAAGTTGAGGTGCAAAGTTCAAGCTTGGTGTACTCTGACCTGCAAAATCGCATCACTTGACTGCGTGAGACCAATCGAGGATCAAAACATGATCTCTCTGAACAGGAATTTAAAACATGGAGCAATCGCTTACTTTTTTAATGTCTAAAAATCTTGTTTAATCCCGTCCCTTTTCGTAGCGCCTTACGACAGAATTTTGCATACACAAACTCTAGTGTGACCGCAGCTTTAGTCCATTAAACTGACAAGATGTCATATATTTACATTTATGTTTCCTTGTAACTCTTTCTACATGAAAACTCTACTTTTATTATCAAATATTATTTTGCTAGAATTGTTTCTCTGGTATTGATATCTCATTGTACTTTTACAGGAAGAGTATTAATTTAAAAGCAAGATCTGTGTGTTTTCTAAGTAATCTGTATGCGTGTACAGTATATATGCAGATGTAATTCTCCTGGAAAATTTGACGAGAAATCATCAATGGGTTGAAAAATTGATGTCTAAGAGAAACACTTGTATAGATTGATTTGTGATGTACTATTCCGAGGCAGGTTTGGATCCACAGGTTGGTTCATACACACAGTGGATGCACACTCACCCCTTCTGATCCTTTGTGGAGCTGAGAACGTGTTCAAAATGTGGATGAATTGAGGGAATACATGTATGTGGAGATACAGAAAGACTAATGAAAGCATTCCCGCAGTCTCTCTCCCTCTGTCTTTTCATGCCTGTGTTGTTTCCTCTGCCCTGTGTTTGTCCTCCAAATTGAATTATTCCTTTGACGTGGCGATAAGGGACGGCTTTAGTCCATTATGCAGAGACCCTCTGCGATTCTGAAATATGTTTTGCAAAGGCACACTCTTGTACCTGAGGGGAATCTCACAAACACCACGCACACACACACATACTCACAAACAAACTCTCTTCCTTCTGACACCATAGCTCAGCTACCGAATGTTACTCAATGTATTCCCATATCAATGTCAAGACTTTTTTTTTTTTTAAAGACAGCAACTGCAAACAGCCAGAGGGTTTGGTTATGCTTCCAACCAACAGTTGAGTACATCTCAAAAAATCCACCATAAAATCTCGAAAAGCATCCAAAAACATCTCGCCAGTGTCTGCCTCCCTCCTGGTGGACATTACCTCTGAAAGCTGCACAGATGGTTTTGTGTGGCTCCTCTGTGTCTTCATTATCCGCTCGATTACTAAGGGAGGACGCCTACAATTACAAGCCCTCGCCGCAGCGCTCAGTATTTATTACTGCTCCACCTGCACCAGCGCGGCCCAGGTGTTCCCTCTGCCACACCGCTTCTCATGTCATTTTCATATTTTAGTCTAGGGGTTGTGGATAAAATATGAAAATCTGTGTCAGACCTTTTTATTTCAGCATTGTTGGTTTTGTACAAAATGTTGGAGACAATATTTTGAAATGAGATGGGCTGTTGGTGGCGGAGAGACATAAACTTCTTCCACAAACTGCTTCGGTGTTGATTTATACACTGTAAAAAATTTGACCTTAAATTCACAGTAAATTACTGGCTAATAATTGCATTACTTTCACAGTAAATTACTGTATGTAAATTCACAGTAAATTATTGTGAGGTAGTTCACAGTAATTTACTGTGGTTTTGTCACATTAAATTATTGTGAAATTACAACCATATATTGTAACTTTACAGTAGATAATAAAGTCTGTTACTGTGATTTCACAGTATTATCTTGTAGAATTAACTATATTTTACTGTGAATTTGCAAAACAATCACTGTGATTTAGCAGTAGGTTGCAGTTTAAATACCTGATTTAACTGTAAAGTTACAATTATATCCCGGATTACTGTAATTTAACAGTTTGGTGCTGTAAAATTTCAAAGCAATTTTAGGTCACACAAAAATGAAAATTCTATCTTGATTTACTCACCCTCAGGTTGTTCCAGCTCTGTTAAAAATGTTTTTTGTTAAACACAGGAATAAAAATATCAAATAATCCTCTTTGTGTCCAAACAACCTGAGGATGCGTGAATGACGACAGAATCTTCATTTTTGGGTGATCTGAGAAGACTCTAAAATCAAAATAAAAACCAACACACATACATTTTACAGATTTATTTAACAGCTTAATGACATCTGTGTAAACATTTCAGAAAACTTTCAAAAGGTGAAGGTGAAGCCTCAAAAAATACTATAAGAACATATTCATAAAAAAATCTGACATCATATGTAGCATACATATAAAAAGCAGTGCTTCAGAGTGCGCTCTCTCTGTCTCTCATATATATATATATATATATATATATATATATATATATATATATATATATATATATATATATATATATATATATACACATATACATATATATATATATATATATATATATATACACATATATATATACACACACATATATATATATATATATATATATATATATATATATATATATATATATATACATACATGAGAGAGAGAGAGACAAAACTTCTTGCTAAATTAGGCAGTCGTCTATTCAAGGTCAATCATTTTCCTGATAATTTTACACACTTGCTGGTTGATGTGTCTTCTCTGCTTCTTTGACTTCGTCTGTCTCCCATCTCCAAACTGGTGCCCAAAAAGCACCTATAAGCAAAAGGGCAGACAAACAGTTAGCTTCATACAACACTACTGGGACACTACTGCTGCACTACAGAGCAAAATTACTGTTAGCTCAGTTTGAACATGCTGACAATACTGTAGCTCAGTCAAACTGCAATTATTTAAACAAAAACATCTGAAAAACATTTCCATCACAAACACACAATCAAGAACAGTCCAACAACAAATAGTGGTTTTAATGACCTAGGCAGAGCATTTTAAAACAGTTGATCTGATTTACACCTTCTGTTTACAGACTATAATCTAATGCTGGGTTCACACTTATTGCAAAGTGAACACGTGCATCACAGTACTTGCTCTTGAATACTAGCAGGATGTTTCTTGCATCAAGCAAATTTTTAATGATTTGAATATTAGGAAAATTTTGCAAAAAAAAACTTGATTGAAGTGATACAGCACTTGTGTTGTATTCATTTCAATCAAGTTTTTTGCAAATATTCCAAATATTTTTCAACGTTTTTTGAGTTTCACTTAATTTGTGCTGCCCAGTAAAAATTTCCCACTATTTATGCATTTGCAATGACTTGTATGTAATCCACTCACCTGAATAGGTAACTTCACATATGGTATAAGAGCCCCATCCTTTTAAAGACAGCTTCCCCTCTGGTCTCCAGCACAGACAAACAATTTGTGTCTGCAACACGGCCCTTTATAAGAAGGGGACAAGGGGAGTCATGACTTGTGCTCCTATACATTCCTTGTTTAACCCCCCCAAAACAAGCCCTCAGTTACAATATTTATTGTAGACATTACCTTAAATTCCAGAGTGCAAAAGGCATCTTCAGCATACTTCAGTTTCAGACCAGATTCAAAGTCAGTTGTGAAATCCAGGTGAGGTCCCATGACCACTCGACCCTCCAAGGAATAAGACTAAAAGGGGGAAAGAAGGACTAAATTAGAGGTGTTTGTGAATAATTAAATTTGTTTGTAGAAACAAAGTTGACATTCCATGCTCTGCCTATTAAAAACCAAGCAAACAAACACACATGCCCAGTAAAATTGCTAATAAAAATAAAAACTATAGTTTAAAAAAATCTTTGTCTAATATTTACTACTACTGGAGGTACTGGTGGAACTTCTGGAAGAAGAAAAAGAGTTTGTACAAGAAACTGCTCACAACAAATCTGTGAAAAACCTGACATTTAAAAATCTAATAAAAATGAGGAAGGCATCAACATTACCTTTAATAATCAAGCGAGGGTTGATTGGTAGCATCAGTGTTTCAACATCAATGGCTGTGGCTGCAAAAAAATATGAATATAATAAGAGTAGAATAAGACTCAACCTAACACACACACACACATAATCTATATATATATATATATATATATATATATATATATATATATAGGTTTAGATTGTGATAATGAATTTAGGTTATATTTGTGTGCTCAGAATTTACACTCACCTCACACTTCAGCTATTATCAGGTACACCTGAACACCAAAAAATAAAATCTATAGTTAGTGACAATATACAATTAGTTCTCATTAGTAAATGTTAGCACTGCATTAACACCAGTGAGAAATATACAATATGTACTGTGTTAGTGTTAGTTTAAAAGAATACAACTGAATTGTATTATAAGCCTCGTTTAATAAAACAGTTAAGACTTGTTTCATAATGAGTTTAGTTTATTTAACTAACTTAACGTTAACGTTACAGTCAACAAAATTAACATAACGTACATGATGGTCACTAACCGTAACGTTAACTTAAGTGAAGGTCAGAGCTTACCTTAACGTTATAACGTTAACGTTAGTCATTTCACCTTTACTTCAGTCTTGTACTGAAACAGAAAATGCAGTTAACAAGAAGTTAATTAAAGAAAATTCCCTTTCTTTTTTCAGGAACTAACGTTAACGTTATGCTAATACCTCAGAAAACACTACAATCACCATCTGGCGTCGTTAATTTCTTGCTTTAAAAAAAGGCGCGCTTAAACCCTGTCCGTGCGAGTACAACTAAAGTACTCGGTAAATTCCTGTTAAATGACATGCACTATACAGAAATACACATACAACAATCATTTAACGGACAAAAGTCATATTTTAACACTTACCGAGGATGAATCCGTTGAGTGAAGAGACGACGGCGTTGTCTGCGGTGATGGCGCTTGTTTGCGGTCGAGTCGAGTCAGTTCTGTTCAATGAATCGGCTCCTTTAAGTGAACAGTAAAGAGTCGAATTCGGCTCCTTTAAGTGAACAGTAAAGAGTCGAATTCGCCTGAAAACGATTCCGTTTTGTATAATATTGTAAGACGCAAACATATAATTCATTAATATTTCATCACATTGCTTGGTTCGTGTACTGCTTGTACACCAATTGCTTGTTGATGACTTCGAGCTCATGAACACGTCTGATAAAATATCTGAATCTGATTCAATGTCACACGAGTCCTGAACCGAAGCAGTGCAAGAGTAATATATTGATTGAAATATAAAGTTAATTATTTTCTTCGCCATTCAAAATATTACATATCTCTGACTTTAACAATAAGAATAAAGTTCGTTTGGAGTGTATTGAGAATTATTATTTTTTCCTCCCAGGATTCATTTCGCACCAAGCTGCATCAAGCTGTAATGGTGGATGAGAAGGCACATAATATTATAAATATTGCTTGTAATATGTAATGAAATAAAGTTTTAACACTTTTTCATGCGAGAATGTAGTTCTTCAAAACTCAAATCTGTGGACTGTTAGTAAAGATTGTGTGTAATTTTAAGTGTGTTTTGCCGGTAGCGGAGATCTATGACCTCCAGGCGGTAACGGCGCTTATTACTCATGTATCCGCCGAGAGGCGCCTGTCTTCAGGCTAGACATTGGGACAATTGCCCCGTCTTCGATGGCTCTATATGCGTCCGAAAATGAAGTTTTAACTGTTTTTCATGTTAGAATGTAGTTGTTTAAAACTCTAATCTGTGGTTTATTTATATAGATAAAAAATAATAATTTATATATATATATTTAATTCTGAGATTAGTGACCTCCAGGCGATGACAGGTGCCCAATACTCATGAAACCGTGTAAAGCAGACATTTACCCTGACATTGAAATAATTGTTGGGTGTTTAACAGTCTTTGGTTTCATTAATTAATTACTTTTTATTCCAGTTTATTATGTTTTGGCTAAGCACACAGTAATGTTCATTAAATATTATTTCCTATTCTATGTTAACTGTATAAAATTAAATAAAGGTGCAGTACAATCAAAAAGATGTTGGTAACCAAATCGTTTTTGGGGCTATAACATTCTGTTATTATCTGTTAAAAGTTCAATTGTATTAATTTCTACGTTGAGTTTAAAAAAGGTTTGAATTTCTATAACTAACGTGCAAAAGATATAGCCCTTTTCACAGTAATTTGCTGTAATCATGCTACCTGCCGTAATTTCACAATAAAATTATGAATACAACATATTACTGTGAATTTTTCAGTTAAATACTGTGAAAGGATACTAATGTAATTTACTGTGAAAAATTACAGTAACTTGTTGTGAAAACCTGGAAATTTTTTACAGTGTAAGTACTAATATTGCAAATGTGTGCTAAACGGCTGACAGCCTATTAGAAGCTCATATTTTTTGTAGGTAGTGCATCTGTTCTGCATTAAAATAAGAGTGATAAACTGGATAAATAAAGTGGATAATATTCACAAAGGCAGTAATAAGTGTGGATGACAAATAAACTGGACATATGTTGCAAAAATGTTGATGCATATGTGTGCGTGTTTGTGTGTATTATTGACCTCAAAACTTTTGCGTATATATTTTACAATGTTACAATATATATATATATATATATATATATATATATATATATATATATATATTTATATATATATATATATATATATATATATATATATATATATACGTACATATATAGGGGAAACAAGAGCACTCAGAGAATACCCACGGAGAACATGCAAACTCCACACAGAAATGCCAACTGACCCAGCTGAGGCTTGAACCAGCAACCTTCTCGCTGTGAGTCAATTGTGCTACCCATTGCGCCACCGTGATGCCTGTTTTGTCTGGTTCTTGAATGTGTCTGGCTGATAGCTGTGCGATATTCTTCACATTCTGTGCGAGAACGTGTACAGCCTCCTCTCCTACATAGAGTGACAGCAGATAAATAAACTCACTACAGTTTGACAAATATTGCAGCTTTTGGACAACATAATGTACTTTTGAGGCTTTTTAGGTGAGAATGTACAGTAGTTGTTTAGATTGCAACTATGCAGTTTATTTATAAGGATAGTGCCTATTTTAAATGTTTAGAATTTCTGAGATACGGCGGGTTAGCGTTAATGAGCTTGTCATTGAGCAGAACAAAGACGGTTGACGTTGTCCATCCACAAGATGGCGACAGAGACCACATAATACGCCCTTAGTGGAGAAAAGAGTTTAAGTATTGTAATACCCCGATTGCAACAGGGAAATACTAGAAACTGCCTCTGATGGCATATTATGCTGTTCAGCCTTAAAAACTAACAATGTGAGTAAAATCACCTGTTTTGTCATCACTTCAGACATTACGCTAGAGAATCATTGATATACTAGCTCTAAAGTAACATTGGTGAGTTAGCAACGACTTCTGCTGTTCTGATGTCAGCTGCAGATGTGAATAAATGGCGGAAGAAAGTAGTTCCTTGAACAAAAAGTTTTTTAGACTCCTTGTGTTTGATTTTATTTTTTATATACACTTTTATGCTGTCGAACTGTTGTATAAACTCAATATCACACTCGTAGCAGTGTGATATTGCTGTATATTGTCACTAGTGGGACATTAGGCTCTCGGCCCGTGCACGCCTCCTACCAGTGCCAATTGCACTGCTACTCCTGCCATATTGCTCATACATACATATATATATACAAATACATTTTTACAATTTTTTCTTTACAAATTTTACAAATACATTCACAATACACTACTGTCAATTTAACCAATTCACCTATAGTGCATGTCTTTGGACTGTGGGGCAAACCGGAGCACCCGAAGGAAACCCAAGCTAACACGTGGAGAAAATGCAAACTCCATACAGAAATGTCAACTGATCCAGCCAGGGCTTGAACCAGCGACCTTCTTGGTGTGAGGCAATCATTCTAGCCACTGCACCACCGTTTCACCCTACTTTTACTAATATTTAATAATTATTATCAATATTTAATGAATGATTATTTGTGAAATATTATTATTAGTCTAGGTCAGGGATCACCAAACTTGTTGCTGGAGGTCCGGTGTCCTGCAAATTTTAGCTCCAATCCTAATCAAACACACCCGAACAAGCTAATCAAGGTCTTACTTGGTATACTGGAAACACCCAAGCAGGTGTGTTGAGGCAAGTTGGAAATAAACTCTGCAGGGCACCGGACCTCCAGGAATGAGATTGGTTACCCCTGGTCTAGGTAATCATAAGGTAAAACAATTTCCTCAGTGTTTTTATATGGATTTTCAGCTTTTCTGCATCAAAATAACTTTACAAAAGAAATACTATGAGTGGGGTATATTAAAAAAATAAAAATAAAATGCTGGCAAACTAATTAACTTCTAAATGACATCTGCATCAGTGCCAATATAACAATTATCAACACATGAATTCATGGACCAATATTTAAAAGTGTCCTGCCCCTTTAAGAGCAATTAGCAGCAGCAGTTTAGCTAATGACTCTCAGCAGTTGAGTCACTAATGAGATTCCAGTGAGTCAGAACTGAGTAAATCATTCAGTTGTTTAGCAGACACATCTCCAGGTTTAGAGCTCATTTGGAGGAACAACAACTCCATGGAGTGCTTCTTCAGCGGCAGTACTCATGACTTCAATATGCTAATACAGTCATAAAGTCATGTGTCTAAGTGAAGCTGATAGTACAATCCAGACTGAGGGGAGAAATTGACTAGTATCAAATGTGGACACTCTTTTCATTTTGTTTGCATGGACAGAGATGCTTTGATATTAAAGGCACAAATTTTCAGATATCTTTCATTAAAATATCCAACAACCATTAGAACAGTGTAGGTAATTGTAATGAAGTTTGATGGTCATTGGGAAAAAGGAGGTGGAGAAGCAACAAACTTTCAAATAATTTTTAATGAGCAAATAAAACAAACTCCTTACGGCAGTGGTCACCAAACTTGTTCCTGGAGGGCAGGTGTCCTGCAGATTTTAGCTCCAACCCTAATCAAACGCACCTTATCAAGCTAATAAAGGTCTTACTAGGTACACTTGAAACATCCATACAGGTGTGTTTAGTCAAGTTGGAGCTAAACCCTGCAGGGACACCGGCCCTCCAGGACCGAGATTGGTGACCCCTGCCTCACTGAGTCTGCGCTTCAGGACCAGCAAAATCTGAGAATAGACAGGGCAAAGAAAAAGGAGCTGGATAGCAGAGGAGAGACTGAAGAGCAAAAGAGAGAGGGGAGAGAGGAAAAAAAATTGGGCCAGACATGCTGCCACTCGATCCTCAACCAGCTGAGTGATCCGACGATGTGGTGGGAGCCCTGTGGAGGCTTCAGCATTATAGCGGACAGCGGTAACTCTCCCGGCCTCTTTGGGATGGCTCCCCAGCTCTTCTCCCCATCTCAGGTTAACTCCCTCCCTCTCAACAGCGAGGGTAACTGCACAACGAGTCCCTCCTTCTCCCGGATTTTGGCACCACTGTAATAAAGTTCGATGGCTGCCTGGCCATTGGGAAAAAGGAGGTGGAGAACCGACAAACTTTTAAATAGTTTTTAATGGGCAAATAAAACAAACAGACGGCAGATCCTCATGGACACTGCTGTCAAACAGAAAGCAAAAGTAAAACAATATGTTCAGGCCCGGTCCTCTCTCTCTCTCAGCTCTGGCATCTCTCCTGCTTCTAGCTTCCAGGGCTCCTCCGTGAGACTCGTGGCAGGTCACGCGTCCAGGTGTTTTTGGTTATCTCACTCATGCCACCCGCCTCACACACCCTCACAGCTCTCGGCCCCATCTCACTCGCCACAGTAATGTAAGTAAGTAATGTGTATTTATATAGCACATTTATTGTGTATGACCATACACCCAAAGCGCTTCATAATCATGAGGGGGTCTCTCCACACCACCACCAGTGTGCAGCATCTACTTGGATGATGCAATGGCAGCCACAAGAGTGCTATTGATGGAGTGGAGAGACAGTGATAGACCCAATTTGGTGGATTGGGATAATTGAAAGCCCTTGATTGATAAGGGCCAATGGAGGGAATTTGGCCAGGACACCAGGATTGCACACCTACTCTTTTGAGAAGTACCGTGGGATTTGTAATGACTCCAGGGAGTCAGGACCTCAGTTTAACAACTCAACCTAAAGATGGTGCTCGTTGACAGTATAGTGTCCCCTTTACTTTACTGGGGCATTAGGACTTACACAGACTGCAGGTTGAGTGCCCCCTGCTGGCCTCACTAACACCACTTCCAAGTTTTCACATGTGGTCTCCCAACCAGGTACTGAACAGGCTCAGCCCTGCTTAGCTTCAGTGAGTAATCGCTCTTGGCTGTGGCTATAAATGGTTGCTGTAGGTTGCTGACCAATGTACTTATATTATCTTATTAGTCACACACCCTCGATTTCCAGTTTGGTTTATAATTAAAAATAATTAACACCACTCGATTCACATAATTAATAATAAAACTATGGTGGCCAAGAAAGCTCAAGTTGTGCTGTAAGCTAAGAAAACACATGCAAATAATAATAAAAAAAAAACATTATCAAACTGAAAAAACATCTCTAATTTGATAACACACTAATGCGCTTCAAGTTAAGAAAACACCTGCATATAGAAAATCACGAACAAATTTAGAAAACATATTTGTCAATTTCCAAAAATCACAAGAAAATTCTCACAACACATATAAATACAGAAACATGCTGCTAGTTAAGAAAGCACACACAAATGGAACTAAACTAACAAATTGAGAAAACACCTTTAATTTGAAAACACACATTGCATGTGTTATGAGTCGTAAATTCTCATAACACATGCAAATACAGAAATAGATGAAGATTTTTTCTAAATTTGTCAGTGTTTTTCTAATTGATTGTGTTTTAATAACTTGCAGCTCATTTGAACTCAGCCACCGTATAAAAACGACATGGATGGAAATGAACTGTATGTTAATATGTAAAATTAAGAAGGGAACTTAGGATGGTATAACATGGGGACATAATGATGTGTGCTAATAATCAATATGTACTTTAATATGTACACTCATGTATTCAGAATAGTGTAAATTATATGATTACTGATGATGTATGTGTAAACGTAACCACTGTCTGTAATTAAATATTAACTTAACTAATGACGAATAAACACTGACATAAAAACTGCACTGTAAGGAATAGGGTTATATATATTCATATATGTATATTTATACAGTAAATTTAATGTTTAAGCTGTTTTAAGATGGAGCTCTTTCTGCTGCAAGCATCAGAGATGTATAGTATCTATTCAAAGCTCATCTGACTTTTCACCTACAGTATATGTTGTTTTCACGTTGATGACTTTTTTTCTCTATTTTTGTCCTGTAGATGATTTTTCAATCCAGATTTTTTTTCCCATCTGCCTCCTTGGAGAAAACACCCCTGGAACAGGGACAGAAACATAGTATAAAACAGTGAGAGCAGAATAAAACATAAGAGAGATGCCATCTCCTCACTCTAAAAGTTGGTGTCAAACTTTTCTCTTCGCCGGAAACAAGCTACTGTATTCACTTGAAACTTGAAACAAACACAAGTTTGCACACACACACACACACACACACACACACACACACACACACACACACACACACACACACACACACACACACACACACACACACACGCACACACACACACACAAATCTAGTGTAAAAAGGATATACCATGTACATCTATTGTTTATAGACACATTTAATGAAAACATGTAACACTTAGCAAATTTTGAAAAACTTTTTTTTTTGTTTATTATTATTAGAAAAACATCTTTGAATCAAGATCAACTTGTTTGAAACTTTTTTTTTTAAACAGATTTGTGTGTGTTGAGCATTAGTTAAGACAACATAAGCACCTGCTATCTTTAATTGTGGGGAAAATTGGATAATTTTAAGCTTTTGTCAGCTAATTTCATCTTTCGGGTTTAAAATAATTTTTGGGGCGAAATCAAAATCGGTGACGTAGCGTGAATCTGCTAGTGGAGTGATGATGCATTGGTTTCTCATTATTTATAGCTGAGTTTTCTTATATTATGACAAGTCCCTGCTTCTTAATTATTCATGAGAGCATGTGCTTTTCGAAAGCAAGGCAGACCTGCCAAACTGTGAGACCTGATGACTGGGTGAGACCGCATCCACCCACGGCACGGGTCGTATGGGTTTGTTGCATGTTTTTCCCTGCGATTCTGTCAGGGCTATTACAGCAATGCTGTTGGTTTGCGTTACGGCCCAAACTCAAAACGGCCTCGAATAACAACAACATTCAAGGTTTAAGCCGAACATATGGAAGACACAGACGTTTGAATTGTTAAATTGACGTTCCGTCAATACGTTTAATTTCCCATAAATCATAAGTTTTCGAAAGACAAAACATTAACAAAAATCAAGTAGACAGGTAGGGCAGCAAAGGTAAACAGGTCTCTGACTAAACTGTTTTAAATAGACACCTAAACTCTCGTGAAAAGGAATAAAAAAATAGATCTTCCGGGCCACTGCTTACCTTCGCCAAACTAAATAAATAAGAAAACAAGACTATGAAAAATAAACCCCTACCTGCTACAAAACAAAGTATCAAAATAAACAAACTAGTTAAAACATTACGAACTAAGAATCAAAAGATTAACAGGAACAAAACACTAAATGGAGCGGCATCTAGATGATCGCCTGGCTTGCGGAGCATCGTCAGCCAGACCGCCTGAGCGCAAGCCACCACCGAGCTGAGGGAGGGCGAGAGACTGCAAGATAGAGAGAGAGAGACGCCATTGCTGTCAGCCTCATATAGTGGGAATCCCCAGTGACGTCACGGGCATCATCCAATCCTGGATAAGCCGGGTGAAACGCTCCTCCTAGAACTCGATCGCAAGCACAAACCGGCAATGAATAAATAGATTAAATAACACAGACCCACATAACAGTTTGCAGCAATTCTTTTTTTTTGAGAGGGCTGTAGGAGAATTGGAGAATGGCAGGCTTTGTCTTTTATCTGTTGAGTTCGTTACCATTCAGACACATCGCCTATATCCATGCTGCTGTGTTCATCTATGTTTAAAATCCTTCGGATTACTGGCAGGGTTAATGGTTAAAAAAGACAGGGCAATAGACCTGCTACACTATCTACTGTGTCTGCATTCAGACCGGGGTTTCAGGAGGAGAGAAGTCCCCCTCATTCATAGTTTTTATATGAACACGATTTTCTTTATGATGATATAACAAATTGTGGTTGTGTGTATATGAAATTACAAATAACAAATGTAGCAGGGCATTAAATTAATGTTTATTTCTTTGCTTTTAAACTTTGTAAAC